>NW_025063183.1:0-29231 GCF_018153295.1 Drosophila grimshawi
GGATGTATCTTCGCCAATAATTGTCAGAAGTTAGAATTTCTTTCAACATTATGAAGCCCTTTTTATATATTTTGACTCTGCATCAAAAGCTGAAAATATGTAGTCTTGAAGTCAATTCGAGAAATTGACGTTTTAAGTTTCTGTTTCCAAATTCAAACGGATGTATCTTCGCCAATAATTGTCAGAAGTTAGAATTTCTTTCAACATTATGAAGCCCTTTTTATATATTTTGACTCTGCATCAAAAGCTAAAAATATGTAGTCTTGAAGTCAATTCGAGAAATTGACGTTTTAAGTTTCTGTTTCCAAATTCAAACGGATGTATCGTCGCCCATAATGTCAGAAGTTAGAATTTCTTTCAACAGTATGAAGCCCTTTTTATATATTTTGATTCTGCATCCAAAGCTGAAAATATGTAGTCTCGAAGTCACTTCGAGAAATTGACGTTTTAAGTTTCTGTTTCCAAATTCAAACGGATGTATCTTCGCCAATAATTGTCAGAAGTTAGAATTTCTTTCAACATTATGAAGCCCGTTTTATATATTTTGATTCTGCATCAAAAGCTGAAAATATATAGTCTCGAAGTCATTTCGAGAAATTGACGTTTTAAGTTTCTGTTTCAAATTCAAACGGATGTATCTTCGCCATAATTGTCAGAAGTTAGAATTTCTTTCAACATTATGAAGCCCTTTTTATATATTTTGACTCTGCATCAAAAGCTAAAAATATGTAGTCTCGAAGTCATTTCGAGAAATTGACGTTTTAAGTTTCTGTTTCCAAATTCAAACGGATGTATCTTCGCCAATAATTGTCAGAAGTTAGAATTTCTTTCAACATTATGAAGCCCTTTTTATATATTTTGATTCTGCATCAAAAGCTGAAAATATGTAGGTTTGAAGTCATTTCGAGTAATTGACGTTTTAAGTTTCTGTTTCCAAATTCAAACGGATGTATCTTCGCCAATAATTGTCAGAAGTTAGAATTTCTTTCAACATTATGAAGCCCTTTTTATATATTTTGACTCTGCACCAAAACTGAAAATATGTAGTCTCGAAGTCATTTCGAGAAATTGACGTTTTAAGTTTCTGTTTCCAAATTCAAACGGATGTATCTTCGCCAATAATTGTCAGAAGTTAGAATTTCTTTCAACATTATGAAGCCCTTTTTATATATTTTGACTCTGCATCTAAAGCTAAAAATATGTAGTCTTGAAGTCATTTCGAGAAATTGACGTTTTAAGTTTCTGTTTCCAAATTCAAACGGATGTATCTTCGCCAATAATTGTCAGAAGTTAGAATTTCTTTCAACATTATGAAGCCCTTTTTATATATTTTGATTCTGCATCAAAAGCTGAAAATATGTAGTCTCGAAGTCATTTCGAGAAATTGACGTTTTAAGTTTCTGTTTCCAAATTCAAACGGATGTATCTTCGCCAATAATTGTCAGAAGTTAGAATTTCTTTCAACATTATGAAGCCCTTTTTATATATTTTGACTCTGCATCAAAAGCTAAAAATATGTAGTCTTGAAGTCATTTCGAGAAATTGACGTTTTAAGTTTCTGTTTCCAAATTCAAACGGATGTATCTTCGCCAATAATTGTCAGAAGTTAGAATTTCTTTCAACATTATGAAGCCCTTTTTATATATTTTGATTCTGCATCAAAAGCTGAAAATATGTAGTTTTGAAGTCATTTCGAGTAATTGACGTTTTAAGTTTCTGTTTCCAAATTCAAACGGATGTATCTTCGCCAATAATTGTCAGAAGTTAGAATTTCTTTCAACATTATGAAGCCCTTTTTATATATTTTGACTCTGCATCAAAAACTGAAAATATGTAGTCTCGAAGTCATTTCGAGAAATTGACGTTTTAAGTTTCTGTTTCCAAATTCAAACGGATGTATCTTCGCCAATAATTGTCAGAAGTTAGAATTTCTTTCAACATTATGAAGCCCTTTTTATATATTTTGACTCTGCATCAAAAGCTAAAAATATGTAGTCTTGAAGTCAATTCGAGAAATTGACGTTTTAAGTTTCTGTTTCCAAATTCAAACGGATGTATCTTCGCCAATAATTGTCAGAAGTTAGAATTTCTTTCAACATTATGAAGCCCTTTTTATATATTTTGATTCTGCATCAAAAGCTGAAAATATGTAGTCTCGAAGTCATTTCGAGAAATTGACGTTTTAAGTTTCTGTTTCCAAATTCAAACGGATGTATCTTCGCCAATAATTGTTAGAAGTTAGAATTTCTTTCAACATTATGAAGCCCTTTTTATATATTTTGATTCTGCATCAAAAGCTGAAAATATGTAGTCTCGAAGTCATTTCGAGAAATTGACGTTTTAAGTTTTTGTTTCCAAATTCAAACGGATGTATCTTTGCCAATAATTGTCAGAAGTTAGAATTTCTTTCAACATTATGAAGCCCTTTTTATATATTTTGATTCTGCATCAAAAGCTGAAAATATGTAGTCTCGAAGTCATTTCGAGAAATTGACGTTTGAAGTTTCTGTTTCCAAATTCAAACGGATGTATCTTCGCCAATAATTGTCAGAAGTTAGAATTTCTTTCAACATTATGAAGCCCTTTTTATATATTTTGACTCTGCATCAAAAGCTAAAAATATGTAGTCTTGAAGTCAATTCGAGAAATTGACGTTTTAAGTTTCTGTTTCCAAATTCAAACGGATGTATCTTCGCCAATAATTGTCAGAAGTTAGAATTTCTTTCAACATTATGAAGCCGTTTTTATATATTTTGATTCTGCATCAAAAGCTGAAAATATGTAGTCTCGAAGTCATTTCGAGAAATTGACGTTTTAAGTTTCTGTTTCCAAATTCAAACGGATGTATCTTCGCCAATAATTGTCAGAAGTTAGAATTTCTTTCAACATTATGAAGCCCTTTTTATATATTTTGATTCTGCATCAAAAGCTGAAAATATGTAGTCTCGAAGTCATTTCGAGAAATTGACGTTTTAAGTTTCTGTTTCCAAATTCAAACGGATGTATCTTCGCCAATAATTGTCAGAAGTTAGAATTTCTTTCAACATTATGAAGCCCTTTTTATATATTTTGACTCTGCATCAAAAGCTAAAAATATGTAGTCTTGAAGTCATTTCGAGAAATTGACGTTTTAAGTTTCTGTTTCCAAATTCAAACGGATGTATCTTCGCCAATAATTGTCAGAAGTTAGAATTTCTTTCAACATTATGAAGCCCTTTTTATATATTTTGATTCTGCATCAAAAGCTGAAAATATGTAGTCTTGAAGTCATTTCGAGAAATTGACGTTTTAAGTTTCTGTTTCCAAATTCAAACGGATGTATCTTCGCCAATAATTGTCAGAAGTTAGAATTTCTTTCAACATTATGAAGCCCTTTTTATATATTTTGACTCTGCATCAAAAGCTGAAAATATGTAGTCTCGAAGTCATTTCGAGAAATTGACGTTTTAAGTTTCTGTTTCCAAATTCAAACGGATGTATCTTCGCCAATAATTGTCAGAAGTTAGAATTTCTTTCAACATTATGAAGCCCTTTTTATATATTTTGACTCTGCATCAAAAGCTAAAAATATGTAGTCTTGAAGTCATTTCGAGAAATTGACGTTTTAAGTTTCTGTTTCCAAATTCAAACGGATGTATCTTCGCCAATAATTGTCAGAAGTTAGAATTTCTTTCAACATTATGAAGCCCTTTTTATATATTTTGATTCTGCATCAAAAGCTGAAAATATGTAGTCTCGAAGTCATTTCGAGAAATTGACGTTTTAAGTTTCTGTTTCCAAATTCAAACGGATGTATCTTCGCCAATAATTGTCAGAAGTTAGAATTTCTTTCAACATTATGAAGCCCTTTTTATATATTTTGACTCTGCATCAAAAGCTAAAAATATGTAGTCTTGAAGTCATTTCGAGAAATTGACGTTTTAAGTTTCTGTTTCCAAATTCAAACGGATGTATCTTCGCCAATAATTGTCAGAAGTTAGAATTTCTTTCAACATTATGAAGCCCTTTTTATATATTTTGATTCTGCATCAAAAGCTGAAAATATGTAGTCTTGAAGTCATTTCGAGTAATTGACGTTTTAAGTTTCTGTTTCCAAATTCAAACGGATGTATCTTCGCCAATAATTGTCAGAAGTTAGAATTTCTTTCAACATTATGAAGCCCTTTTTATATATTTTGACTCTGCATCAAAAGCTGAAAATATGTAGTCTCGAAGTCATTTCGAGAAATTGACGTTTTAAGTTTCTGTTTCCAAATTCAAACGGATGTATCTTCGCCAATAATTGTCAGAAGTTAGAATTTCTTTCAACATTATGAAGCCCTTTTTATATATTTTGACTCTGCATCAAAAGCTAAAAATATGTAGTCTGAAGTCATTTCGAGAAATTGACGTTTTAAGTTTCTGTTTCCAAATTCAAACGGATGTATCTTCGCCAATAATTGTCAGAAGTTAGAATTTCTTTCAACATTATGAAGCCCTTTTTATATATTTTGATTCTGCATCAAAAGCTGAAAATATGTAGTCTCGAAGTCATTTCGAGAAATTGACGTTTTAAGTTTCTGTTTCCAAATTCAAACGGATGTATCTTCGCCAATAATTGTCAGAAGTTAGAATTTCTTTCAACATTGTGAAGCCCTTTTTATATATTTTGATTCTGCATCAAAAGCTGAAAATATGTAGTCTCGAAGTCATTTCGAGAAATTGACGTTTTAAGTTTCTGTTTCCAAATTCAAACGGATGTATCTTCGCCAATAATTGTCAGAAGTTAGAATTTCTTTCAACATTATGAAGCCCTTTTTATATATTTTGACTCTGCATCAAAAGCTGAAAATATGTAGTCTTGAAGTCAATTCGAGAAATTGACGTTTTAAGTTTCTGTTTCCAAACTCAAACGGATGTATCTTCGCCAATAATTGTCAGAAGTTAGAATTTCTTTCAACATTATGAAGCCCTTTTTATATATTTTGACTCTGCATCAAAAGCTGAAAATATGTAGTCTCGAAGTCATTTCGAGAAATTGACATTTTAAGTTTCTGTTTCCAAATTCAAACGGATGTATCTTCGCCAATAATTGTCAGAAGTTAGAATTTCTTTCAACATTATGAAGCCCTTTTCATATATTTTGATTCTGCATCAAAAGCTGAAAATATGTAGTCTCGAAGTCATTTCGAGAAATTGACGTTTTAAGTTGCTGTTTCCAAATTCAAACGGATGTATCTTCGCCAATAATTGTCAGAAGTTAGAATTTCTTTCAACATTATGAAGCCCTTTTTATATATTTTGACTCTGCATCAAAAGCTGAAAATATGTAGTCTTGAAGTCAATTCGAGAAATTGACGTTTTAAGTTTCTGTTTCCAAACTCAAACGGATGTATCTTCGCCAATAATTGTCAGAAGTTAGAATTTCTTTCAACATTATGAAGCCCTTTTTATATATTTTGATTCTGCATCAAAAGCTGAAAATATGTAGTCTCGAAGTCATTTCGAGAAATTGACGTTTTAAGTTTCGGTTTCCAAATTCAAATGGATGTATCTTCGCCAATAATTGTCAGAAGTTAGAATTTCTTTCAACATTATGAAGCCCTTTTTATATATTTTGATTCTGCATCAAAAGCTAAAAATATGTAGTCTTGAAGTCATTTCGAGAAATTGACGTTTTAAGTTTCTGTTTCCAAATTCAAACGGATGTATCTTCGCCAATAATTGTCAGAAGTTAGAATTTCTTTCAACATTATGAATCCCTTTTTATATATTTTGATTCTGCATCAAACGCTGAAAATATGTAGTCTCGAAGTCATTTCGAGTAATTGACGTTTTAAGTTTCTGTTTCCAAATTCAAACGGATGTATCTTCGCCAATAATTGTCAGAAGTTAGAATTTCTTTCAACATTATGAAGCCCTTTTTATATATTTTGACTCTGCATCAAAAACTGAAAATATGTAGTCTCGAAGTCATTTCGAGAAATTGACGTTTTAAGTTTCTGTTTCCAAATTCAAACGGATGTATCTTCGCCAATAATTGTCAGAAGTTAGAATTTCTTTCAACATTATGAAGCCCTTTTTATATATTTTGACTCTGCATCAAAAACTGAAAATATGTAGTCTCGAAGTCAATTCGAGAAATTAACGCTTTAAGTTTCTGTTTCCAAATTCAAACGGATGTATCTTCGCCAATAATTGTCAGAAGTTAGAATTTCTTTCAACATTATGAAGCCCTTTTTATATATTTTGACTCTGCATCAAAAGATGAAAATTTGCAGTCTCGAAGTCATTTCGAGAAATTGACGTTTTAAGTTTCTGTTTCCAAATTCAAACGGATGTATCTTCGCCAATAATTGTCTGAAGTCAGAATTTCTTTCAACATTATGAAGCCCTTTTTATATATTTTGATTCTGCATCAAAAGCTGAAAATATGTAGTCTCGAAGTCATTTCGAGAAATTGACGTTTTAAGTTTCTGTTTCCAAATTCAAACGGATGTATCTTCGCCAATAATTGTCAGAAGTTAGAATTTCTTTCAACATTATGAAGCCCTTTTTATATATTTTGACTCTGCATCAAAAGCTGAAAATATGTAGTCTCGAAGTCATTTCGAGAAATTGACGTTTTAAGTTTCTGTTTCCAAATTCAAACGGATGTATCTTCGCCAATAATTGTCAGAAGTTAGAATTTCTTTCAACATTATGAAGCCCTTTTTATATATTTTGACTCTGCATCAAAAGCTGAAAATATGTAGTCTCGAAGTCATTTCGAGAAATTGACGTTTTAAGTTTCTGTTTCCAAATTCAAACGGATGTATCTTCGCCAATAATTGTCAGAAGTTAGAATTTCTTTCAACATTATGAACCCCTTTTTATATATTTTGATTCTGCATCAAAAGTTGAAAATATGTTGTCTCGAAGTCACTTCGAGAAATTGACGTTTTAAGTTTCTGTTTCCAAATTCAAACGGATGTATCTTCGCCAATAATTGTCAGAAGTTAGAATTTCTTTCAACATTATGAAGCCGTTTTTATATATTTTGATTCTGCATCAAAAGCTGAAAATATGTAGTCTCGAAGTCATTTCGAGAAATTGGCGTTTTAAGTTTCTGTTTCCAAATTCAAACGGATGTATCTTCGCCAATAATTGTCAGAAGTTAGAATTTCTTTCAACATTGTGAAGCCCTTTTTATATATTTTGATTCTGCATCAAAAGCTGAAAATATGTAGTCTCGAAGTCATTTCGAGAAATTGACGTTTTAAGTTGCTGTTTCCAAATTCAAACGGATGTATCTTCGCCAATAATTGTCAGAAGTTAGAATTTCTTTCAACATTATGAAGCCCTTTTTATATATTTTGATTCTGCATCAAAAGCTGAAAATATGTAGTCTTGAAGTCAATTCGAGAAATTGACGATTTAAGTTTCTGTTTCCAAACTCAAACGGATGTATCTTCGCCAATAATTGTCAGAAGTTAGAATTTCTTTCAACATTATGAAGCCCTTTTTATATATTTTGATTCTGCATCAAAAGCTGAAAATATGTAGTCTCGAAGTCATTTCGAGAAATTGACGTTTTAAGTTTCTGTTTCCAAATTCAAACGGATGTATCTTCGCCAATAATTGTCAGAAGTTAGAATTTCTTTCAACATTATGAAGCCCTTTTTATATATTTTGACTCTGCATCAAAAGCTAAAAATATGTAGTCTTGAAGTCATTTCGAGAAATTGACGTTTTAAGTTTCTGTTTCCAAATTCAAACGGATGTATCTTCGCCAATAATTGTCAGAAGTTAGAATTTCTTTCAACATTATGAATCCCTTTTTATATATTTTGATTTTGCATCAAACGCTGAAAATTGTAGTCTCGAAGTCATTTCGAGTAATTGACGTTTTAAGTTTCTGTTTCCAAATTCAAACGGATGTATCTTCGCCAATAATTGTCAGAAGTTAGAATTTCTTTCAACATTATGAAGCCCTTTTTATATATTTTGACTCTGCATCAAAAACTGAAAATATGTAGTCTCGAAGTCATTTCGAGAAATTGACGTTTTAAGTTTCTGTTTCCAAATTCAAACGGATGTATCTTCGCCAATAATTGTCAGAAGTTAGAATTTCTTTCAACATTATGAAGCCCTTTTTATATATTTTGACTCTGCATCAAAAACTGAAAATATGTAGTCTCGAAGTCAATTCGAGAAATTAACGCTTTAAGTTTCTGTTTCCAAATTCAAACGGATGTATCTTCGCCAATAATTGTCAGAAGTTAGAATTTCTTTCAACATTATGAAGCCCTTTTTATATATTTTGACTCTGCATCAAAAGATGAAAATTTGTAGTCTCGAAGTCATTTCGAGAAATTGACGTTTTAAGTTTCTGTTTCCAAATTCAAACGGATGTATCTTCGCCAATAATTGTCTGAAGTCAGAATTTCTTTCAACATTATGAAGCCCTTTTTATATATTTTGATTCTGCATCAAAAGCTGAAAATATGTAGTCTCGAAGTCTTTTCGAGAAATTGACGTTTTAAGTTTCTGTTTCCAAATTCAAACGGATGTATCTTCGCCAATAATTGTCAGAAGTTAGAATTTCTTTCAACATTATGAAGCCCTTTTTATATATTTTGACTCTGCATCAAAAGCTGAAAATATGTAGTCTCGAAGTCATTTCGAGAAATTGACGTTTTAAGTTTCTGTTTCCAAATTCAAACGGATGTATCTTCGCCAATAATTGTCAGAAGTTAGAATTTCTTTCAACATTATGAAGCCCTTTTTATATATTTTGACTCTGCATCAAAAGCTGAAAATATGTAGTCTCGAAGTCATTTCGAGAAATTGACGTTTTAAGTTTCTGTTTCCAAATTCAAACGGATGTATCTTCGCCAATAATTGTCAGAAGTTAGAATTTCTTTCAACATTATGAACCCCTTTTTATATATTTTGATTCTGCATCAAAAGTTGAAAATATGTTGTCTCGAAGTCACTTCGAGAAATTGACGTTTTAAGTTTCTGTTTCCAAATTCAAACGGATGTATCTTCGCCAATAATTGTCAGAAGTTAGAATTTCTTTCAACATTATGAAGCCCTTTTTATATATTTTGACCCTGCATCAAAAGCTGAAAATATGTAGTCTCGAAGTCATTTCGAGAAATTGACGTTTTAAGTTTCTGTTTCCAAATTCAAACGGATGTATCTTCGCCAATAATTGTCAGAAGTTAGAATTTCTTTCAACATTATGAAGCCCTTTTTAAATATTTTGACTCTGCATCAAAAGCTAAAAATATGAAGTCTTGAAGTCAATTCGAGAAATTGACGTTTTAAGTTTCAGTTTCCAAAGTCAAACGGATGTATCTTCGCCAATAATTGTCAGAAGTTAGAATTTCTTTCAACATTATGAAGCCCTTTTTATATATTTTGACTCTGCATCAAAAGCTGAAAATATGTAGTTTCGAAGTCATTTCGAGAAATTGACGTTTTAAGTTTCTGTTTACAAATTCAAACGGATGTATCTTCGCCAATAATTGTCAAAAGTTAGAATTTCTTTCAACATTATGAAGCCCTTTTTATATATTTTGATTCTGCATCAAAGCTGAAAATATGTAGTCTCGAAGTCATTTCGAGAAATTGACGTTTTAAGTTGCTGTTTCCAAATTCAAACGGATGTATCTTCGCCAATAATTGTCAGAAGTTAGAATTTCTTTCAACATTATGAAGCCCTTTTTATATATTTTGACTCTGCATCAAAAGCTAAAAATATGTAGTCTTGAAGTCATTTCGAGAAATTGACGTTTTAAGTTTCTGTTTCCAAATTCAAACGGATGTATCTTCGCCAATAATTGTCAGAAGTTAGAATTTCTTTCAACATTATGAACCCCTTTTTATATATTTTGATTCTGCATCAAAAGCTGAAAATATGTAGGTTTGAAGTCATTTCGAGTAATTGACGTTTTAAGTTTCTGTTTCCAAATTCAAACGGATGTATCTTCGCCAATAATTGTCAGAAGTTAGAATTTCTTTCAACATTATGAAGCCCTTTTTATATATTTTGACTCTGCATCAAAAACTGAAAATATGTAGTCTCGAAGTCATTTCGAGAAATTGACGTTTTAAGTTTCTGTTTCCAAATTCAAACGGATGTATCTTCGCCAATAATTGTCAGAAGTTAGAATTTCTTTCAACATTATGAAGCCCTTTTTATATATTTTGACTCTGCATCAAAAGCTAAAAATATGTAGTCTTGAAGTCAATTCGAGAAATTGACGTTTTAAGTTTCTGTTTCCAAATTCAAACGGATGTATCTTCGCCAATAATTGTCAGAAGTTAGAATTTCTTTCAACATTATGAAGCCGTTTTTATATATTTTGATTCTGCATCAAAAGCTGAAAATATGTAGTCTCGAAGTCATTTCGAGAAATTGACGTTTTAAGTTTCTGTTTCCAAATTCAAACGGATGTATCTTCGCCAATAATTGTCAGAAGTTAGAATTTCTTTCAACATTATGAAGCCCTTTTTATATATTTTGATTCTGCATCAAAGCTGGAAATATGTAGTCTCGAAGTCATTTCGAGGAAATTGACGTTTGAAGTTTCTGTTTCCAAAATTCAAACGGATGTATCTTCGCCAATAATTGTCAGAAGTTAGAATTTCTTTCAACATTATGAAGCCCTTTTTATATATTTTGACTCTGCATCAAAAGCTAAAAATATGTAGTCTTGAAGTCAATTCGAGAAATTGACGTTTTAAGATTCTGTTTCCAAATTCAAACGGATGTATCTTCGCCAATAATTGTCAGAAGTTAGAATTTCTTTCAACATTATGAAGCCCTTTTTATATATTTTGATTCTGCATCAAAAGCTGAAAATATGTAGTTTTGAAGTCATTTCGAGTAATTGACGTTTTAAGTTTCTGTTTCCAAATTCAAACGGATGTATCTTCGCCAATAATTGTCAGAAGTTAGAATTTCTTTCAACATTATGAAGCCCTTTTTATATATTTTGACTCTGCATCAAAAACTGAAAATATGTAGTCTCGAAGTCATTTCGAGAAATTGACGTTTTAAGTTTCTGTTTCCAAATTCAAACGGATGTATCTTCGCCAATAATTGTCAGAAGTTAGAATTTCTTTCAACATTATGAAGCCCTTTTTATATATTTTGACTCTGCATCAAAAGCTAAAAATATGTAGTCTTGAAGTCAATTCGAGAAATTGACGTTTTAAGTTTCTGTTTCCAAATTCAAACGGATGTATCTTCGCCAATAATTGTCAGAAGTTAGAATTTCTTTTAACATTATGAAGCCGTTTTTATATATTTTGATTCTGCATCAAAAGCTGAAAATATGTAGTCTCGAAGTCATTTCGAGAAATTGACGTTTTAAGTTTCTGTTTCCAAATTCAAACGGATGTATCTTCGCCAATAATTGTCAGAAGTTAGAATTTCTTTCAACATTATGAAGCCCTTTTTATATATTTTGACTCTGCATCAAAAGCTAAAAATATGTAGTCTTGAAGTCATTTCGAGAAATTGACGTTTTAAGTTTCTGTTTCCAAATTCAAACGGATGTATCTTCGCCAATAATTGTCAGAAGTTAGAATTTCTTTCAACATTATGAAGCCCTTTTTATATATTTTGATTCTGCATCAAAAGCTGAAAATATGTAGTTTTGAAGTCATTTCGAGTAATTGACGTTTTAAGTTTCTGTTTCCAAATTCAAACGGATGTATCTTCGCCAATAATTGTCAGAAGTTAGAATTTCTTTCAACATTATGAAGCCCTTTTTATATATTTTGACTCTGCATCAAAAACTGAAAATATGTAGTCTCGAAGTCATTTCGAGAAATTGACGTTTTAAGTTTCTGTTTCCAAATTCAAACGGATGTATCTTCGCCAATAATTGTCAGAAGTTAGAATTTCTTTCAACATTATGAAGCCCTTTTTATATATTTTGACTCTGCATCAAAAGCTAAAAATATGTAGTCTTGAAGTCAATTCGAGAAATTGACGTTTTAAGTTTCTGTTTCCAAATTCAAACGGATGTATCTTCGCCAATAATTGTCAGAAGTTAGAATTTCTTTCAACATTATGAAGCCCTTTTTATATATTTTGATTCTGCATCAAAAGCTGAAAATATGTAGTCTCGAAGTCATTTCGAGAAATTGACGTTTTAAGTTTCTGTTTCCAAATTCAAACGGATGTATCTTCGCCAATAATTGTTAGAAGTTAGAATTTCTTTCAACATTATGAAGCCCTTTTTATATATTTTGATTCTGCATTAAAAGCTGAAAATATGTAGTCTCGAAGTCATTTCGAGAAATTGACGTTTTAAGTTTTTGTTTCCAAATTCAAACGGATGTATATTTGCCAATAATTGTCAAAAGTTAGAATTTCTTTCAACATTATGAAGCCCTTTTTATATATTTTGATTCTGCATCAAAGCTGGAAATATGTAGTCTCGAAGTCATTTCGAGAAATTGACGTTTGAAGTTTCTGTTTCCAAATTCAAACGGATGTATCTTCGCCAATAATTGTCAGAAGTTAGAATTTCTTTCAACATTATGAAGCCCTTTTTATATATTTTGACTCTGCATCAAAAGCTGAAAATATGTAGTCTTGAAGTCAATTCGAGAAATTGACGTTTTAAGTTTCTGTTTCCAAATTCAAACGGATGTATCTTCGCCAATAATTGTCAGAAGTTAGAATTTCTTTCAACATTATGAAGCCCTTTTTATATATTTTGACTCTGCATCAAAAGCTAAAAATATGTAGTCTTGAAGTCAATTCGAGAAATTGACGTTTTAAGTTTCTGTTTCCAAATTCAAACGGATGTATCTTCGCCAATAATTGTCAGAAGTTAGAATTTCTTTCAACATTATGAAGCCGTTTTTATATATTTTGATTCTGCATCAAAAGCTGAAAATATGTAGTCTCGAAGTCATTTCGAGAAATTGACGTTTTAAGTTTCTGTTTCCAAATTCAAACGGATGTATCTTCGCCAATAATTGTCAGAAGTTAGAATTTCTTTCAACATTATGAAGCCCTTTTTATATATTTTGATTCTGCATCAAAAGCTGAAAATATGTAGTCTCGAAGTCATTTCGAGAAATTGACGTTTTAAGTTGCTGTTTCCAAATTCAAACGGATGTATCTTCGCCAATAATTGTCAGAAGTTAGAATTTCTTTCAACATTATGAAGCCCTTTTTATATATTTTGACTCTGCATCAAAAGCTAAAAATATGTAGTCTTGAAGTCATTTCGAGAAATTGACGTTTTAAGTTTCTGTTTCCAAATTCAAACGGATGTATCTTCGCCAATAATTGTCAGAAGTTAGAATTTCTTTCAACATTATGAAGCCCTTTTTATATATTTTGATTCTGCATCAAAAGCTGAAAATATGTAGTTTTGAAGTCATTTCGAGTAATTGACGTTTTAAGTTTCTGTTTCCAAATTCAAACGGATGTATCTTCGCCAATAATTGTCAGAAGTTAGAATTTCTTTCAACATTATGAAGCCCTTTTTATATATTTTGATTCTGCATCAAAAGCTGAAAAAATGTAGTCTCGAAGTCATTTCGAGAAATTGACGTTTTAAGTTTCTGTTTCCAAATTCAAACGGATGTATCTTCGCCAATAATTGTCAGAAGTTAGAATTTCTTTCAACATTATGAAGCCCTTTTTATATATTTTGACTCTGCATCAAAAGCTAAAAATATGTAGTCTTGAAGTCAATTCGAGAAATTGACGTTTTAAGTTTCTGTTTCCAAATTCAAACGGATGTATCTTCGCCAATAATTGTCAGAAGTTAGAATTTCTTTCAACATTATGAAGCCGTTTTTATATATTTTGATTCTGCATCAAAAGCTGAAAATATGTAGTCTCGAAGTCATTTCGAGAAATTGACGTTTTAAGTTTCTGTTTCCAAATTCAAACGGATGTATCTTCGCCAATAATTGTCAGAAGTTAGAATTTCTTTCAACATTATGAAGCCCTTTTTATATATTTTGACTCTGCATCAAAAGCTAAAAATATGTAGTCTTGAAGTCATTTCGAGAAATTGACGTTTTAAGTTTCTGTTTCCAAATTCAAACGGATGTATCTTCGCCAATAATTGTCAGAAGTTAGAATTTCTTTCAACATTATGAAGCCCTTTTTATATATTTTGACTCTGCATCAAAAACTGAAAATATGTAGTCTCGAAGTCATTTCGAGAAATTGACGTTTTAAGTTTCTGTTTGCAAATTCAAACGGATGTATCTTCGCCAATAATTGTCAGAAGTTAGAATTTCTTTCAACATTATGAAGCCCTTTTTATATATTTTGACTCTGCATCAAAAGCTAAAAATATGTAGTCTTGAAGTCAATTCGAGAAATTGACGTTTTAAGTTTCTGTTTCCAAATTCAAACGGATGTATCTTCGCCAATAATTGTCAGAAGTTAGAATTTCTTTCAACATTATGAAGCCGTTTTTATATATTTTGATTCTGCATCAAAAGCTGAAAATATGTAGTCTCGAAGTCATTTCGAGAAATTGGCGTTTTAAGTTTCTGTTTCCAAATTCAAACGGATGTATCTTCGCCAATAATTGTCAGAAGTTAGAATTTCTTTCAACATTGTGAAGCCCTTTTTATATATTTTGATTCTGCATCAAAAGCTGAAAATATGTAGTCTCGAAGTCATTTCGAGAAATTGACGTTTTAAGTTTCTGTTTCCAAATTCAAACGGATGTATCTTCGCCAATAATTGTCAGAAGTTAGAATTTCTTTCAACATTATGAAGCCCTTTTTATATATTTTGATTCTGCATCAAAAGCTGAAAATATGTAGTCTTGAAGTCAATTCGAGAAATTGACGTTTTAAGTTTCTGTTTCCAAACTCAAACGGATGTATCTTCGCCAATAATTGTCAGAAGTTAGAATTTCTTTCAACATTATGAAGCCCTTTTTATATATTTTGATTCTGCATCAAAAGCTGAAAATATGTAGTCTCGAAGTCATTTCGAGAAATTGACGTTTTAAGTTTCTGTTTCCAAATTCAAACGGATGTATCTTCGCCAATAATTGTCAGAAGTTAGAATTTCTTTCAACATTATGAAGCCCTTTTTATATATTTTGACTCTGCATCAAAAGCTGAAAATATGTAGTCTTGAAGTCATTTCGAGAAATTGACGTTTTAAGTTTCTGTTTCCAAATTCAAACGGATGTATCTTCGCCAATAATTGTCAGAAGTTAGAATTTCTTTCAACATTATGAATCCCTTTTTATATTTTTTGATTCTGCATCAAACGCTGAAAATATGTAGTCTCGAAGTCATTTCGAGTAATTGACGTTTTAAGTTTCTGTTTCCAAATTCAAACGGATGTATCTTCGCCAATAATTGTCAGAAGTTAGAATTTCTTTCAACATTATGAAGCCCTTTTTATATATTTTGACTCTGCATCAAAAACTGAAAATATGTAGTCTCGAAGTCATTTCGAGAAATTGACGTTTTAAGTTTCTGTTTCCAAATTCAAACGGATGTATCTTCGCCAATAATTGTCAGAAGTTAGAATTTCTTTCAACATTATGAAGCCCTTTTTATATATTTTGACTCTGCATCAAAAACTGAAAATATGTAGTCTCGAAGTCAATTCGAGAAATTAACGCTTTAAGTTTCTGTTTCCAAATTCAAACGGATGTATCTTCGCCAATAATTGTCAGAAGTTAGAATTTCTTTCAACATTATGAAGCCCTTTTTATATATTTTGACTCTGCATCAAAAGATGAAAATTTGTAGTCTCGAAGTCATTTCGAGAAATTGACGTTTTAAGTTTCTGTTTCCAAATTCAAACGGATGTATCTTCGCCAATAATTGTCTGAAGTCAGAATTTCTTTCAACATTATGAAGCCCTTTTTATATATTTTGATTCTGCATCAAAAGCTAAAAATATGTAGTCTCGAAGTCTTTTCGAGAAATTGACGTTTTAAGTTTCTGTTTCCAAATTCAAACGGATGTATCTTCGCCAATAATTGTCAGAAGTTAGAATTTCTTTCAACATTATGAAGCCCTTTTTATATATTTTGACTCTGCATCAAAAGCTGAAAATATGTAGTCTCGAAGTCATTTCGAGAAATTGACGTTTTAAGTTTCTGTTTCCAAATTCAAACGGATGTATCTTCGCCAATAATTGTCAGAAGTTAGAATTTCTTTCAACATTATGAAGCCCTTTTTATATATTTTGACTCTGCATCAAAAGCTGAAAATATGTAGTCTCGAAGTCATTTCGAGAAATTGACGTTTTAAGTTTCTGTTTCCAAATTCAAACGGATGTATCTTCGCCAATAATTGTCAGAAGTTAGAATTTCTTTCAACATTATGAAGCCCTTTTTATATATTTTGATTCTGCATCAAAAGCTGAAAATATGTTGTCCCGAAGTCATTTCGAGAAATTGACGTTTTAAGTTTCTGTTTCCAAATTCAAACGGATGTATCTTCGCCAATAATTGTCAGAAGTTAGAATTTCTTTCAACATTATGAAGCCGTTTTTATATATTTTGATTCTGCATCAAAAGCTGAAAATATGTAGTCTCGAAGTCATTTCGAGAAATTGGCGTTTTAAGTTTCTGTTTCCAAATTCAAACGGATGTATCTTCGCCAATAATTGTCAGAAGTTAGAATTTCTTTCAACATTGTGAAGCCCTTTTTATATATTTTGATTCTGCATCAAAAGCTGAAAATATGTAGTCTCGAAGTCATTTCGAGAAATTGACGTTTTAAGTTGCTGTTTCCAAATTCAAACGGATGTATCTTCGCCAATAATTGTCAGAAGTTAGAATTTCTTTCAACATTATGAAGCCCTTTTTATATATTTTGATTCTGCATCAAAAGCTGAAAATATGTAGTCTTGAAGTCAATTCGAGAAATTGACGTTTTAAGTTTCTGTTTCCAAATTCAAACGGATGTATCTTCGCCAATAATTGTCAGAAGTTAGAATTTCTTTCAACATTATGAAGCCCTTTTTATATATTTTGACTCTGCATCAAAAGCTGAAAATATGTAGTCTCGAAGTCATTTCGAGAAATTGACGTTTTAAGTTTCTGTTTCCAAATTCAAACGGATGTATCTTCGCCAATAATTGTCAGAAGTTAGAATTTCTTTCAACATTATGAAGCCCTTTTTATATATTTTGACTCTGCATCAAAAGCTAAAAATATGTAGTCTTGAAGTCATTTCGAGAAATTGACGTTTTAAGTTTCTGTTTCCAAATTCAAACGGATGTATCTTCGCCAATAATTGTCAGAAGTTAGAATTTCTTTCAACATTATGAATCCCTTTTTATATATTTTGACTCTGCATCAAAAGCTGAAAATATGTAGTCTCGAAGTCATTTCGAGTAATTGACGTTTTAAGTTTCTGTTTCCAAATTCAAACGGATGTATCTTCGCCAATAATTGTCAGAAGTTAGAATTTCTTTCAACATTATGAAGCCCTTTTTATATATTTTGACTCTGCATCAAAAACTGAAAATATGTAGTCTCGAAGTCATTTCGAGAAATTGACGTTTTAAGTTTCTGTTTCCAAATTCAAACGGATGTATCTTCGCCAATAATTGTCAGAAGTTAGAATTTCTTTCAACATTATGAAGCCCTTTTTATATATTTTGACTCTGCATCAAAAACTGAAAATATGTAGTCTCGAAGTCAATTCGAGAAATTAACGCTTTAAGTTTCTGTTTCCAAATTCAAACGGATGTATCTTCGCCAATAATTGTCAGAAGTTAGAATTTCTTTCAACATTATGAAGCCCTTTTTATATATTTTGATTCTGCATCAAAAGCTGAAAATTTGTAGTCTCGAAGTCATTTCGAGATATTGGCGGTTTAAGTTTCTTTTCCCAAATTCAAACGGATGTATCTTCGCCAATAATTGTCAGAAGTTAGAATTTCTTTCAACATTATGAAGCCCTTTTTATATATTTTGACTCTGCATCAAAAGCTGAAAATATGTAGTCTCGAAGTCATTTCGAGAAATTGACGTTTTAAGTTTCTGTTTCCAAATTCAAACGGATGTATCTTCGCCAATAATTGTCAGAAGTTAGAATTTCTTTCAACATTATGAAGCCCTTTTTATATATTTTGACTCTGCATCAAAAGCTGAAAATATGTAGTCTCGAAGTCATTTCGAGAAATTGACGTTTTAAGTTTCTGTTTCCAAATTCAAACGGATATATCTTCGCCAATAATTGTCAGAAGTTAGAATTTCTTTCAACATTATGAAGCACTTTTTATATTTTTTGACTCTGCATCAAAAGCTAAAAATATCTAGTCTCGAAGTCATTTCGAGAAATTGACGTTTTAAGTTTCAGTTTCCAAAGTCAAACGGATGTATCTTCGCCAATAATTGTCAGAAGTAAGAATTTCTTTCAACATTATGAAGCCCTTTTTATATATTTTGACTCTGCATCAAACGATGAAAATATGTAGTTTCGAAGTCATTTCGAGAAATTGACGTTTTAAGTTTCTGTTTACAAATTCAAACGGATGTATCTTCGCCAATAATTGTCAGAAGTTAGAATTTCTTTCAACATTATGAAGCCCTTTTTATATATTTTGACTCTGCATCAAAAGCTGAAAATATGTAGTCTCGAAGTCATTTCGAGAAATTGACGTTTTAAGTTTCTGTTTCCAAATTCAAACGGATGTATCTTCGCCAATAATTGTCAGAAGTTAGAATTTCTGTCAACATTATGAAGCCCTTTTTATATATTTTGATTCTGCATCAAAAGTTGAAAATATGTAGTCTCGAAGTCACTTCGAGAAATTGACGTTTAAAGTTTCTGTTTCCAAATTCAAACGGATGTATCTTCGCCAATAATTGTCAGAAGTTAGAATTTCTTTCAACATTATGAAGCCCTTTTTATATATTTTGATTCTGCATCAAAAGCTGAAAATATGTAGTCTCGAAGTCATTTCGAGAAATTGACGTTTTCAGTTTCTGTTTCCAAACTCAAACGGATATATCTTCGCCAATAATTGTCAGAAGTTAGAATTTCTTTCAACATTATGAAGCACTTTTTATATTTTTTGACTCTGCATCAAAAGCTAAAAATATCTAGTCTCGAAGTCATTTCGAGAAATTGACGTTTTAAGTTTCAGTTTCCAAAGTCAAACGGATGTATCTTCGCCAATAATTGTCAGAAGTTAGAATTTCTTTCAACATTATGAAGCCCTTTTTATATATTTTGATTCTGCATCAAAAGCTTAAAATATGTAGTCTCGAAGTCATTTCGAGAAATTGACGTTTTAAGTTTCTGTTTACAAATTCAAACGGATGTATCTTCGCCAATAATTGTCAGAAGTTAGAATTTCTTTCAACATTATAAAGCCCTTTTTATATATTTTGACTCTGCATCAAAAGCTAAAAATATGTAGTCTCGAAGTCATTTCGAGAAATTGACGTTTTAAGTTTCTGTTTCCAAATTCAAACGGATGTACGAGTATCTTCGCCAATAATTGTCAGAAGTTAGAAAATCTTTCAACATTATGAAGCCCGTTTTATATATTTTGACTCTGCATCAAAAGCTGAAAATATGTAGTCTCGAAGTCATTTCGAGAAATTGACGTTTTAAGTTTCTGTTTCCAAATTCAAACGGATGTATCTTCGCCAATAATTGTCAGAAGTTAGAATTTCTTTCAACATTATGAAGCCCTTTTTATATATTTTGATTCTGCATCAAAAGCTGAAAATATGTAGTCTTGAAGTCAATTCGAGAAATTGACGTTTTAAGTTTCTGTTTCCAAATTCAAACGGTTGTATATGCGCCAATAATTGTCAGAAGTTAGAATTTCTTTCAACATTATGAAGCCATTTTTATATATTTTGACTCTGCATCAAAAGCTGAAAATATGTAGTCTCGAAGTCATTTCGAGAAATTGACGTTTTAAGTTTCTGTTTCCAAATTCAAACGGATGTATCTTCGCCAATAATTGTCAGAAGTTAGAACTTCTTTCAACATTATGAAGCCCTTTTTATATATTTTGACTCTGCATCAAAAGCTGAAAATATGTAGTCTCGAAGTCATTTCGAGAAATTGACATTTTAAGTTTCTGTTTCCAAACTCAAACGGATGTATCGTCGCCAATAATTGTCAGAAGTTAGAATTTCTTTCAACATTATGAAGCTCTTTTTATATATTTTGACTCTGCATCAAAAGCTGAAAATATGTAGTCTCGAAGTCATTTCGAGAAATTGACGTTTTAAGTTTCTGTTTTCCAAATTCAAACGGATGTATCGTCGCCAATAATTGTCAGAAGTTAGAATTTCTTTCAACATTAT
Organism: Drosophila grimshawi; assembly: GCF_018153295.1. NCBI lineage: Eukaryota > Metazoa > Arthropoda > Insecta > Diptera > Drosophilidae > Drosophila > Drosophila grimshawi. The sequence continues at coordinate 20,277 of NW_025063183.1, forward strand.
GAAGCTCTTTTTATATATTTTGACTCTGCATCAAAAGCTGAAAATATGTAGTCTTGAAGTCATTTCGAGAAATTGACATTTTAAGTTTCTGTTTCCAAATTCAAACGGATGTATCTTCGCCAATAATTGTCAGAAGTTAGAATTTCTTTCAACATTATGAGCCCGTTTTATATATTTTGACTCTGCATCAAAAGCTGAAAATTTGTAGTATCGAAGTCATTTCGAGAAATTGACGTTTTAAGTTTCTGTTTCCCAAATTCAAACGGATGCATCTTCGCCCAATAATTGTCTGAAAGTTAGAATTTCTTTCAACATTATGAAGCCCTTTTTATATATTTTGACTCTGCATCAAAAACTGAAAATATGTAGTCTCGAAGTCATTTCGAGAAATTGACGTTTTTAAGTTTCCGTTTCCAAAGTCAACCGGTTGTATATTCGCCAATAATTGTCAGAAGTTAGAATTTCTTTCAACATTATGAAGCCCTTTTTATATATTTTGACTCTGCATCAAAAGCTGAAAATATGTAGTCTCGAAGCCATTTCGAGCAATTGACGTTTTAAGTTTCTGTTTCCAAATTCAAACGGATGTATCGTCGCCAATAATTGTCAGAAGTTAGAATTTCTTTCAACATTATGAAGCCCTTTTTATATATTTTGATTCTGCATCAAAAGGTGAAAATATGTAGTCTCGAAGTCATTTCGAGAAATTGACGTTTTAAGTTTCTGTTTCCAAATTCAAACGGATGTATCTTCGCCAATAATTGTCAGAAGTTAGAATTTCTTTCAACATTATGAAGCCCTTTTTATATATTTTGACTCCGCATCAAAAGCTGAAAATATGTAGTCTCGAAGTCATTTCGAGAAATTGACGTTTTAAGTTTCTGTTTCCAAATTCAAACGGATGTATCTTCGCCAATAATTGTCAGAAGTTAGAATTTCTTTCAACATTATGAAGCCCTTTTTATATATTTTGATTCTGCATCAAAAGTTGAAAATATGTAGTCTCGAAGTCAATTCGAGAAATTGACGTTTTAAGTTTCTGTTTCCAAATTCAAACGGATGTATCTTCGCCAATAATTGTCAGAAGTTAGAATTTCTTTCAACATTATGAAGCCCTTTTTATATATTTTGATTCTGCATCAAAAGCTGAAAATATGTAGTCTCGAAGTCATTTCGAGAAATTGACGTTTTAAGTTTCTGTTTCCAAACTCAAACGGATATATCTTCGCCAATAATTGTCAGAAGTTAGAATTTCTTTCAACATTATGAAGCACTTTTTATATTTGTTGACTCTGCATCAAAAGCTAGAAATATGTAGTCTCGAAGTCATTTCGAGAAATTGACGTTTTAAGTTTCAGTTTCCAAAGTCAAACGGATGTATCTTCGCCAATAATTGTCAGAAGTTAGAATTTCTTTCAACATTATGAAGCCCTTTTTATATATTTTGACTCTGCATCAAAAGCTGAAAATATGTAGTTTCGAAGTCATTTCGAGAAATTGACGTTTTAAGTTTCTGTTTCCAAATTCAAACGGATGTATCTTCGCCAATAATTGTCAGAAGTTAGAATTTCTTTCAACATTATGAAGCCCTTTTTATATATTTTGATTCTGCATCAAAAGTTGAAAATATGTAGTCTCGAAATCACTTCGAGAAATTGACGTTTTAAGTTTCTGTTTCCAAATTCAAACGGATGTATCTTCGCCAATAATTGTCAGAAGTTAGAATTTCTTTCAACATTATGAAGCCCTTTTTAAATATTTTGATTCTGCATCAAAAGCTGAAAATATGTAGTCTCGAAGTCATTTCGAGAAATTGACGTTTTAAGTTTCTGTTTCCAAACTCAAACGGATATATCTTCGACAATAATTGTCAGAAGTTAGAATTTCTTTCAACATTATGAATCCCTTTTTATATTTTTTGATTCTGCATCAAACGCTGAAAATATGTAGTCTCGAAGTCATTTCGAGAAATTGACGTTTTAAGTTTCCGTTTCCAAAGTCAACCGGTTGTATATTCGCCAATAATTGTCAGAAGTTAGAATTTCTTTCAACATTATGAAGCCCTTTTTATATATTTTGACTCTGCATCAAAAGCTGAAAATTTGTAGTATCGAAGTCATTTCGAGAAATTGACGTTTTAAGTTTCTGTTTCCAAATTCAAACGGATGCATCTTCGCCAATAATTGTCTGAAGTCAGAATTTCTTTCAACATTATGAAGCCCTTTTTATATATTTTGACTCTGCATCAAAAGCTGAAAATATGTAGTCTTGACGTCATTTCGAGAAATTGACGTTTTAAGTTTCTGTTTCCAAATTCAAACGGATGTATCTTCGCCAATAATTGTCAGAAGTTAGAATTTCATTCAACAATATGAAGCCCTTTTTATATATTTTGACTCTGCATCAAAAGTTGAAAATATGTAGTCTCGAAGCCATTTCGAGAAATTGACGTTTTAAGTTTCTGTTTCCAAATTCAAACGGATGTATCATCGCCAATAATTGTCAGAAGTTAGAATTTCTTTCAACATTATGAAGCCCTTTTTATATATTTTGACTCTGCATCAAAAGGTGAAAATATGTAGTCTCGAAGTCATTTCGAGAAATTGACGTTTTAAGTTTCTGTTTCCAAATTCAAACGGATGTATCTTCGCCAATAATTGTCAGAAGTTAGAATTTCTTTCAACATTATGAAGCCCTTTTTATATATTTTGACTCCGCATCAAAAGCTGAAAATATGTAGTCTCGAAGTCATTTCGAGAAATTGACGTTTTAAGTTTCTGTTTCCAAATTCAAACGGATGTATCTTCGCCAATAATTGTCAGAAATTAGAATTTCTTTCAACATTATGAAGCCCTTTTTATATATTTTGATTCTGCATCAAAAGTTGAAAATATGTAGTCTCGAAGTCATTTCGAGAAATGACGTTTTAAGTTTCTGTTTCCAAATTCAAACGGATGTATCTTCGCCAATAATTGTCAGAAGTTAGAATTTCTTTCAACATTATGAAGCCCTTTTTATATATTTTGATTCTGCATCAAAAGCTGAAAATATGTAGTCTCGAAGTCATTTCGAGAAATTGACGTTTTAAGTTTCTGTTTCCAAATTCAAACGGATATATCTTCGCCAATAATTGTCAGAAGTTAGAATTTCTTTCAACATTATGAAGCACTTTTTATATATTTTGACTCTGCATCAAAAGCTAAAAATATGTAGTCTCGAAGTCATTTCGAGAAATTGACGTTTTAAGTTTCGGTTTCCAAATTCAAACGGATGTATCTTCGCCAATAATTGTCAGAAGTTAGAATTTCTTTCAACATTATGAAGCCCTTTTTATATATTTTGACTCTGCATCAAAAGCTGAAAATATGTAGTTTCGAAGTCATTTCGAGAAATTGACGTTTTAAGTTTCTGTTTACAAATTCAAACGGATGTATCTTCGCCAATAATTGTCAGAAGTTAGAATTTCTTTCAACATTATGAAGCCCTTTTTATATATTTTGACTCTGCATCAAAAGCTGAAAATATGTAGTCTCGAAGTCATTTCGAGAAATTGACGTTTTAAGTTTCTGTTTCCAAATTCAAACAGATGTATCTTCGCCAATAATTGTCAGAAGTTAGAATTTCTTTCAACATTATGAAGCCCTTTTTATATATTTTGATTCTGCATCAAAAGTTGAAAATATGTAGTCTCGAAATCATTTCGAGAAATTGACGTTTTAAGTTTCTGTTTCCAAATTCAAACGGATGTATCTTCGCCAATAATTGTCAGAAGTTAGAATTTCTTTCAACATTATGAAGCCCTTTTTAAATATTTTGATTCTGCATCAAAAGCTGAAAATATGTAGTCTCGAAGTCATTTCGAGAAATTGACGTTTTAAGTTTCTGTTTCCAAACTCAAACGGATATATCTTCGACAATAATTGTCAGAAGTTAGAATTTCTTTCAACATTATGAATCCCTTTTTATATTTTTTGATTCTGCATCAAACGCTGAAAATATGTAGTCTCGAAGTCATTTCGAGAAATTGACGTTTTAAGTTTCCGTTTCCAAAGTCAACCGGTTGTATATTCGCCAATAATTGTCAGAAGTTAGAATTTCTTTCAACATTATGAAGCCCTTTTTATATATTTTGACTCTGCATCAAAAGCTGAAAATATGTAGTCTCGAAGTCATTTCGAGAAATTGACGTTTTAAGTTTCTGTTTCCAAATTCAAACGGATGTATCTTCGCCAATAATTGTCAGAAGTTAGAATTTCTTTCAACATTATGAAGCCCTTTTTATATATTTTGACTCTGCATCAAAAGCTGAAAATATGTAGTCTCGAAGTCATTTCGAGAAATTGACATTTTAAGTTTCTGTTTCCAAAGTCAAACGGATGTATCTTCGCCAATAATTGTCAGAAGTTAGAATTTCTTTCAACATTATGAAGCCCTTTTTATATATTTTGACTCTGCATCAAAAGCTGAAAATATGTAGTTTCGAAGTCATTTCGAGAAATTGACGTTTTAAGTTTCTGTTTACAAATTCAAACGGATGTATCTTCGCCAATAATTGTCAGAAGTTAGAATTTCTTTCAACATTATGAAGCCCTTTTTATATATTTTGACTCTGCATCAAAAGCTGAAAATATGTAGTCTCGAAGTCATTTCGAGAAATTGACGTTTTAAGTTTCTGTTTCCAAATTCAAACGGATGTATCTTCGCCAATAATTGTCAGAAGTTAGAAAATCTTTCAACATTATGAAGCCCTTTTTATATATTTTGACTCTGCATCAAAAGCTGAAAATATGTAGTCTCGAAGTCATTTCGAGAAATTGACGTTTTAAGTTTCTGTTTCCAAATTCAAACGGATGTATCTTCGACAATAATTGTCAGAAGTTAGAATTTCTTTCAACATTATGAAGCCCTTTTTATATATTTTGATTCTGCATCAAAAGCTGAAAATATGTAGTCTTGAAGTCAATTCGAGAAATTGACGTTTTAAGTTTCTGTTTCCAAATTCAACCGGTTGTATATTCGCCAATAATTGTCAGAAGTTAGAATTTCTTTCAACATTATGAAGCCCTTTTTATATATTTTGACTCTGCATCAAAAGCTGAAAATATGTAGTCTCGAAGTCATTTCGAGAAATTGACGTTTTAAGTTTCTGTTTCCAAATTCAAACGGATGTATCTTCGCCAATAATTGTCAGAAGTTAGAATTTCTTTCAACATTATGAAGCCCTTTTTATATATTTTGACTCTGCATCAAAAGCTGAAAATATGTAGTCTCGAAGTCATTTCGAGAAATTGACATTTTAAGTTTCTGTTTCCAAATTCAAACGGATGTATCTTCGCCAATAATTGTCAGAAGTTAGAATTTCTTTCAACATTATGAAGCCCTTTTTATATATTTTGACTCTGCATCAAAAACTGAAAATATGTAGTCTCGAAGTCATTTCGAGAAATTGACGTTTTAAGTTTCTGTTTCCAAATTCAAACGGATGTATCTTCGCCAATAATTGTCAGAAGTTAGAATTTCTTTCAACATTATGAAGCCCTTTTTACATATTTTGACTCTGCATCAAAAGCTGAAAATATGTAGTCTCGAAGTCATTTCGAGAAATTGACGTTTTAAGTTTCTGTTTCCAAATTCAAACGGATGTATCGTCGCCAATAATTGTCAGAAGTTAGAATTTCTTTCAACATTATGAAGCTCTTTTTTATATATTTTGACTCTGCATCAAAAGCTGAAAATATGTAGTCTCGAAGTCATTTCGAGAAATTGACGTTTTAAGTTTCTGTTTCCAAATTCAAACGGATGTATCGTCGCCAATAATTGTCAGAAGTTAGAATTTCTTTCAACATTATGAAGCTCTTTTTATATATTTTGACTCTGCATCAAAAGCTGAAAATATGTAGTCTTGAAGTCATTTCGAGAAATTGACATTTTAAGTTTCTGTTTCCAAATTCAAACGGATGTATCTTCGCCAATAATTGTCAGAAGTTAGAATTTCTTTCAACATTATGAAGCCCTTTTTATATATTTTGACTCTGCATCAAAAGCTGAAAATTTGTAGTATCGAAGTCATTTCGAGAAATTGACGTTTTAAGTTTCTGTTTCCAAATTCAAACGGATGCATCTTCGCCAATAATTGTCTGAAGTCAGAATTTCTTTCAACATTATGAAGCCCTTTTTATATATTTTGACTCTGCATCAAAAGCTGAAAATATGTAGTCTTGACGTCATTTCGAGAAATTGACGTTTTAAGTTTCTGTTTCCAAATTCAAACGGATGTATCTTCGCCAATAATTGTCAGAAGTTAGAATTTCATTCAACAATATGAAGCCCTTTTTATATATTTTGACTCTGCATCAAAAGTTGAAAATATGTAGTCTCGAAGCCATTTCGAGAAATTGACGTTTTAAGTTTCTGTTTCCAAATTCAAACGGATGTATCGTCGCCAATAATTGTCAGAAGTTAGAATTTCTTTCAACATTATGAAGCCCTTTTTATATATTTTGACTCTGCATCAAAAGGTGAAAATATGTAGTCTCGAAGTCATTTCGAGAAATTGACGTTTTAAGTTTCTGTTTCCAAATTCAAACGGATGTATCTTCGCCAATAATTGTCAGAAGTTAGAATTTCTTTCAACATTATGAAGCCCTTTTTATATATTTTGACTCCGCATCAAAAGCTGAAAATATGTAGTCTCGAAGTCATTTCGAGAAATTGACGTTTTAAGTTTCTGTTTCCAAATTCAAACGGATGTATCTTCGCCAATAATTGTCAGAAGTTAGAATTTCTTTCAACATTATGAAGCCCTTTTTATATATTTTGATTCTGCATCAAAGGCTGAAAATATGTAGTCTCGAAGTCATTTCGAGAAATTGACGTTTTAAGTTTCTGTTTCCAAACTCAAACGGATATATCTTCGCCAATAATTGTCAGAAGTTAGAATTTCTTTCAACATTATGAAGCACTTTTTATATTTGTTGACTCTGCATCAAAAGCTAAAAATATGTAGTCTCGAAGTCATTTCGAGAAATTGACGTTTTAAGTTTCAGTTTCCAAAGTCAAACGGATGTATCTTCGCCAATAATTGTCAGAAGTTAGAATTTCTTTCAACATTATGAAGCCCTTTTTATATATTTTGACTCTGCATCAAAAGCTGAAAATATGTAGTTTCGAAGTCATTTCGAGAAATTGACGTTTTAAGTTTCTGTTTACAAATTCAAACGGATGTATCTTCGCCAATAATTGTCAGCAGTTAGAACTTCTTCCACCATTATGAAGCCCTTTTTATATATTTTGACCCGCATCAAAAGCTGAAAATATGTAGTCTCGAAGTCATTTCGCGAAATTGACGTCTTAAGTTTCTGTTCCCAAATTCAACCGGATGTATCTTCGCCAATAATTGTCAGAAGTTAGAATTCCTTTCAACATTATGAAGCCCTTTTTATATATTTTGATTCTGCATCAAAAGTTGAAAATATGTAGTCTCGAAATCACTTCGAGAAATTGACGTTTTAAGTTTCTGTTTCCAAATTCAAACGGATGTATCTTCGCCAATAATTGTCAGAAGTTAGAATTTCTTTCAACATTATGAAGCCCTTTTTAAATATTTTGATTCTGCATCAAAAGCTGAAAATATGTAGTCTCGAAGTCATTTCGAGAAATTGACGTTTTAAGTTTCTGTTTCCAAACTCAAACGGATATATCTTCGACAATAATTGTCAGAAGTTAGAATTTCTTTCAACATTATGAATCCCTTTTTATATTTTTTGATTCTGCATCAAACGCTGAAAATATGTAGTCTCGAAGTCATTTCGAGAAATTGACGTTTTAAGTTTCCGTTTCCAAAGTCAACCGGTTGTATATTCGCCAATAATTGTCAGAAGTTAGAATTTCTTTCAACATTATGAAGCCGTTTTTATATATTTTGACTCTGCATCAAAAGCTGAAAATATGTAGTCTCGAAGTCATTTCGAGAAATTGACGTTTTAAGTTTCTGTTTCCAAATTCAAACGGATGTATCTTCGCCAATAATTGTCAGAAGTTAGAATTTCTTTCAACATTATGAAGCCCTTTTTATATATTTTGACTCTGCATCAAAAGCTGAAAATATGTAGTCTCGAAGTCATTTCGAGAAATTGACATTTTAAGTTCCTGTTTCCAAATTCAAACGGATGTATCTTCGCCAATAATTGTCAGAAGTTAGAATTTCTTTCAACATTATGAAGCCCTTTTTATATATTTTGACTCTGCATCAAAAGCTGAAAATATGTAGTTTCGAAGTCATTTCGAGAAATTGACGTTTTAAGTTTCTGTTTACAAATTCAAACGGATGTATCTTCGCCAATAATTGTCAGAAGTTAGAAAATCTTTCAACATTATGAAGCCCTTTTTATATATTTTGACTCTGCATCAAAAGCTGAAAATATGTAGTCTCGAAGTCATTTCGAGAAATTGACGTTTTAAGTTTCTGTTTCCAAATTCAAACGGATGTATCTTCGACAATAATTGTCAGAAGTTAGAATTTCTTTCAACATTATGAAGCCCTTTTTATATATTTTGATTCTGCATCAAAAGCTGAAAATATGTAGTCTTGAAGTCAATTCGAGAAATTGACGTTTTAAGTTTCTGTTTCCAAATTCAAACGGTTGTATATTCGCCAATAATTGTCAGAAGTTAGAATTTCTTTCAACATTATGAAGCCCTTTTTATATATTTTGACTCTGCATCAAAAGCTGAAAATATGTAGTCTCGAAGTCATTTCGAGAAATTGACGTTTTAAGTTTCTGTTTCCAAATTCAAACGGATGTATCTTCGCCAATAATTGTCAGAAGTTAGAATTTCTTTCAACATTATGAAGCCCTTTTTATATATTTTGACTCTGCATCAAAAGCTGAAAATATGTAGTCTCGAAGTCATTTCGAGAAATTGACATTTTAAGTTTCTGTTTCCAAAGTCAAA
>NW_025063184.1:0-34965 GCF_018153295.1 Drosophila grimshawi
ACATTTCAATTATAAAGGTGTTTTTTAGAATTCACTCACTCTTTGAAACAAAACTGCATTAAAATAATTTGACTTCCGACTCATCTAAGAAAGATATTAAGGGATATTCTTCGATAAATAGAAAATATATGGAAAGCATTCAATAGGGTCAACCTTGAAATAAATGGCCATATCTTCGTCAAAAATTGCCCCATTTCAATTATAAAGGTGTTTTTAGAATTCGCTTGATCATTGGAACAAAACTGCCTTAAAATAATTTGACTTCCGACTCATCTAAGAAATGTATTAAGGGATATTCTTTGATTAACAGAAAATATATGGAAAGTATTAAATAGGGTCTACCTTGAAATAAATGGCCATATCTCCGTCAAAAATTGCCACATTTTAATTATAAAGGTGTTTTTAGAATTCACTCACTCTTTGAAACAAAACTGCTTTAAAATAATTTGACTTCCGACTCATCTAAGAAAGATATTAAGGGATATTCTTTGATTAACAGAAAATATATGGAAAGTATTAAATAGGGTCTACCTTGAAATAAATGGCCATATCTCCGTCAAAAATTGCCCCATTTCAATTATTAAGGTGTTTTTAGAATTCACTCAATCTTTGGAACAAAACTGCATTAAAATAATTTGACTTCCGACTCATCTAAGAAAGATATTAAGGGATATTCGTCGATAAATAGAAAATATATGGAAAGTACTAAATAGGGTCTACCTTGAAATAAATGGCCATATCTTCGTCAAAAATTGCCCCATTTCAATTATAAAGGTGTTTTTAGAATTCGCTTGATCATTGGAACAAAACTGCGTAAAAATAATTTGACTTTCGACTCATCTAAGAAAGATATTAAGGGATATTCTTTGATTCACAGAAAATATATGGAAAGTATTAAATAGGGTCTACCTTGAAATAAATGGCCATATCTTCGTCAAAAATTGCTCCATTTCAATTATAAAGGTGTTTTTAGAATTCACTCGATCCTTGAAACAAAACTGCATTAAAATAATTTGACTTCCGACTCATCTAAGAAATGTATTAAGGGATATTCTTCGATAAATAGAAAATATATGGAAAGTACTAAATAGGGTCTACCTTGAAATAAATGGCCATATCTTCGTCAAAAATTGCTCCATTTCAATTATAAAGGTGTTTTTAGAATTCACTTGATCTTTGGATCAAAACTGCATTAAAATAATTTGACTTCCGACTCATCTAAGAAATGTATTAAGGGATATTCTTCGATAAATAGAAAATATATGGAAAGTATTAAATAGGGTCTACCTTGAAATAAATGGCCATATCTTCGTCAAAAATTGCCCCATTTCAATTATAAAGGTGTTTTTAGAATTCACTCAATCTTTGGAACAAAACTGCATTAAAATAATTTGACTTCCGACTCATCTAAGAATGATATTAAGGGATATTCGTCGATATAGAAATATATGGAAAGCATTAAATAGGCTCTACCTTGAAATAAATGGCCATATCTTCGTCAAAAATTGCCCCATTTCAATTATAAAGGCGTTTTTAGAATTCACTCGATCTTTGGATCAAAACTGCCTTAAAATAATTTGACTTCCGACTCATCTAAGAAATGTATTAAGGGATATTCTTCGATAAATAGAAAATATATGGAAAGTACTAAATAGGGTCTACCTTGAAATAAATGGCCATATCTTCGTCAAAAATTGCTCCATTTCAATTATAAAGATGGTTTTAGAATTCACTTGATCTTTGGAATAAAACTGCATTAAAATAATTTGACTTCCGACTCATCTAAGAAAGATATTAAGGGATATTCTTTGATTAACAGAAAATATATGGAAAGTATTAAATAGGGTCTACCTTGAAATAAATGGCCATATCTCCGTCAAAAATTGCCCCATTTCAATTATAAAGGTGTTTTTAGAATTCACTCACTCTTTGAAACAAAACTGCATTAAAATAATTTGACTTCCGACTCATCTAAGAAAGATATTAAGGGATATTCTTCGATAAATAGAAAATATATGGAAAGCATTCAATAGGGTCAACCTTGAAATAAATGGCCATATCTTCGTCAAAAATTGCCCCATTTCAATTATAAAGGTGTTTTTAGAATTCGCTTGATCATTGGAACAAAACTGCATTAAAATAATGTGACTTCCGACTCATCTAAGAAATGTATTAAGGGATATTCTTTGATTAACAGAAAATATATGGAAAGTATTAAATAGGGTCTACCTTGAAATAAATGGCCATATCTCCGTCAAAAATTGCCCCATTTTAATTATAAAGGTGTTTTTAGAATTCACTCACTCATTGAAACAAAACTGCATTAAAATAATTTGACTTCCGACTCATCTAAGAAAGATATTAAGGGATATTCTTCGATAAATAGAAAATATATGGAAAGCATTAAATAGGGTCAACCTTGAAATAAATGGCCATATCTTCGTCAAAAATTGCCCCATTTCAATTATAAAGGTGTTTTTAGAATTCGCTTGATCATTGGAACAAAACTGCATTAAAATAATTTGACTTCCGACTCATCTAAGAAAGATATTAAGGGATATTCTTTGATTCACAGAAAATATATGGAAAGTATTAAATAGGGTCTACCTTGAAATAAATGGCCATATCTTCGTCAAAAATTGCTCCATTTCAATTATAAAGGTGTTTTTAGAATTCACTCGATCTTTGAAACAAAACTGCATTAAAATAATTTGACTTCCGACTCATCTAAGAAAGGTATTAAGGGATATTCTTCGATAAATAGAAAATATATGGAAAGTACTAAATAGGGTCTACCTTGAAATAAATGGCCATATCTTCGTCAAAAATTGCTCCATTTCAATTATAAAGGTGTTTTTAGAATTCACTTGATCTTTGGATCAAAACTGCATTAAAATAATTTGACTTCCGACTCATCTAAGAAATGTATTAAGGGATATTCTTCGATAAATAGAAAATATATGGAAAGTATTAAATAGGGTCTACCTTGAAATAAATGGCCATATCTTCGTCAAAAATTGCCCCATTTCAATTATAAAGGTGTTTTTAGAATTCACCCAATCTTTGGAACAAAACTGCATTAAAATAATTTGACTTCCGACTCATCTAAGAATGATATTAAGGGATATTCGTCGATATAGAAATATATGGAAAGCATTAAATAGGCTCTACCTTGAAATAAATGGCCATATCTTCGTCAAAAATTGCCCCATTTCAATTATAAAGGTGTTTTTAGAATTCACTCGATCTTTGGATCAAAACTGCCTTAAAATAATTTGACTTCCGACTCATCTAAGAAATGTATTAAGGGATATTCTTCGATAAATAGAAAATATATGGAAAGTACTAAATAGGGTCTACCTTGAAATAAATGGCCACATCTTCGTCAAAAATTGCTCCATTTCAATTATAAAGATGTTTTTAGAATTCACTTGATCTTTGGAATAAAACTGCATTAAAATAATTTGACTTCCGACTCATCTAAGAAAGATATTAAGGGATATTCTTTGATTAACAGAAAATATATGGAAAGTATTAAATAGGGTCTACCTTGAAATAAATGGCCATATCTCCGTCAAAAATTGCCACATTTCAATTATAAAGGTGTTTTTAGAATTCACTCACTCTTTGAAACAAAACTGCCTTAAAATAATTTGACTTCCGACTCGTCTAAGAAATGTATTAAGGGATATTCTTCGATAAATACAAAATATATGGAAAGTACTAAATAGGGTCTACCTTGAAATAAATGGCCATATCTTCGTCAAAAATTGCTCCATTTCAATTATAAAGGTGTTTTTAGAATTCACTCACTCTTTGAAACAAAACTGCATTAAATTAATTTGACTTCCGACTCATCTAAGAAAGATATTAAGGGATATTCTTCGATAAATAGAAAATATAAGCCAAATATAAAATAGGGTCAACCTTGAAATAAATGACCATATCTTCGTCAAAAATTGCCCCATTTCAATTATAAAGGTGTTTGTAGAATTGACTCGATCTTTGGAACAAAACTGCATTAAAATAATTTGACTTCCGACTCATCTAAGAAAGATATTAAGGAATATTCTTTGATTCACAGAAAATATATGGAAAGTATTAAATAGGGTCTACCTTGAAATAAATGGCCATATCTTCGTCAAAAATTGCTCCATTTCAATTATAGAGGTGTTTTTAGAATTCACTCGATCTTTGAAACAAAACTGCATTAAAATAATTTGACTTCCGACTCATCTAAGAAAGATATTAAGGAATATTCTTCGATAAATAGAAAATATATGGAAAGCATTAAATAGGGTCAATATTGAAATAAATGGCCATATCTTCGTCAAAAACTGCCCCATTTCAATTATAAAGGTGTTTTTGGAATTCGCTCGATCATTGGAACGAAACTGCATTAAAATAATTTGACTTCCGACTCATCTAAGAAAGATATTAAGGGATATTCTTTGATTCACAGAAAATATATGGAAAGTACTAAATAGGGTCTACCTTGAAATAAATGGCCATATCTTCGTCAAAAATTGCCCCATTTCAATTATAAAGGTGTTTTTAGAATTCACTTGATCTTTGGAACAAAACTGCATTAAAATAATTAGACTTCTGACTCATCTAAGAAAGATATTAAGGGATATTCTTTGATTCACAGAAAATATATGGAAAGTATTAAATAGGGTCTACCTTGAAATAAATGGCCATATCTCCGTCAAAAATTGCCCCATTTCAATTATAAAGGTGTTTTTAGAATTCACTCAATCTTTGAAACAAAGCTCCATTAAAATAATTTGACTTCCGACTCATCTAAGAAAGATATTAAGGGATATTCTTTGATTCACAGAAAATATATGGAGAGTACTAAATAGGGTCTACCTTGAAATAAATGGCCATATCTTCGTCAAAAATTGCCCCATTTTAATTATAAGAATGTTTTTAGAATTCACTTGATCTTTGGTACAAAACTGCATTAAAGTAATTTGACTTCCGACTCAATTAAGAAATGTATTAAGGGATATTCTTCGATAAATAGAAAATATATGGAAAGTACTAAATAGGGTCTACCTTGAAATAAATGGCCATATCTTCGTCAAAAATTGCCCCATTTCAATTAAAAAGATGTTTTTGGAATTCACTTGATCTTTGGAATAAAACTGCATTAAAATAATTTGACTTCCGACTCATCTAAGAAAGATATTAAGGGATATTCTTTGATTAACAGAAAATATATGGAAAGTATTAAATAGGGTCTACCTTGAAATAAATGGCCATATCTCCGTCAAAAATTGCCACATTTTAATTATAAAGGTGTTTTTAGGATTCACTCACTCTTTGAAACAAAACTGCATTAAAATAATTTGACTTCCGACTCATCTAAGAAAGATATTAAGGGATATTCTTCGATAAATAGAAAATATATGGAAAGCATTAAATAGGGTCAACCTTGAAATAAATGGCCATATCTTCGTCAAAAATTGCCCCATTTTAATTATAAGAATGTTTTTAGAATTCACTTGATCTTTGGTACAAAACTGCATTAAAGTAATTTGACATCCGACTCAATTAAGAAATGTATTAAGGGATATTCTTCGATAAATAGAAAATATATGGAAAGTACTAAATAGGGTCTACCTTGAAATAAATGGCCATATCTTCGTCAAAAATTGCCCCATTTCAATTATAAAGGTGTTTTTAGAATTCACTTGATCTTTGGAACAAAACTGCATTAAAATAATTTGGCTTCCGACTGATCTAAGAAAGATATTAAGGGATATTCTTTGATTAACAGAAAATATATGGAAAGTATTAAATAGGGTCTACCTTGAAATAAATGGCCATATCTCCGTCAAAAATTGCCACATTTTAATTATAAAGGTGTTTTTAGGATTCACTCACTCTTTGAAACAAAACTGCATTAAAATAATTTGACTTCCGACTCATCTAAGAAAGATATTAAGGGATATTCTTCGATAAATAGAAAATATATGGAAAGCATTAAATAGGGTCAACCTTGAAATAAATGGCCATATCTTCGTCAAAAATTGCCCCATTTCAATTATAAAGGTGTTTTTAGAATTCGCTTGATCATTGGAACAAAACTGCATTAAAATAATTTGACTTTCGACTCATCTAAGAAAGATATTAAGGGATATTCTTTGATTCACAGAAAATATATGGAAAGTATTAAATAGGGTCTACCTTGAAATAAATGGCCATATCTTCGTCAAAAATTGCTCCATTTCAATTATAAAGGTGTTTTTAGAATTCACTCGATCTTTGAAACAAAACTGCATTAAAATAATTTGACTTCCGACTCATCTAAGAAAGGTATTAAGGTATAGTCTTCGATAAATAGAAAATATATGGAAAGCATTAAATAGGGTCAACATATAAATAAATGGCCATATCTTCGTCAAAAATTGCCCCATTTCAATTATAAAGGTGTTTTTGGAATTCGCTCGATCATTGGAACGAAACTGCATTAAAATAATTTGACTTCCGACTCATCTAAGAAAGATATTAAGGGATATTCTTTGATTCACAGAAAATATATGGAAGGTACTAAATAGGGTCTACCTTGATATAAATGGCCATATCTTCGTCAAAAATTGCCCCATTTCAATTATAAAGGTGTTTTTAGAATTCACTTGATCTTTGGAACAAAACTGCATTAAAATAATTTGACTTCCGACTCATCTAAGAAAGATATTAAGGGATATTCTTCGATAAATAGAAAATATATGGAAAGTACTAAATAGGGTCTACCTTGAAATAAATGGCCATATCTCCGTCAAAAATTGCCCCATTTCAATTATTAAGGTGTTTTTAAAATTCATTCGATCTTTGAAACAAAACTGCATTAAAATAATTTGACTTCCGACTCATCTAAGAAAGATATTAAGGGATATTCTTCGATAAATAGAAAATATATGGAAAGCATTAAATAGGCTCTACCTTGAAATAAATGGCCATATCTTCGTCCAAAATTGCCCCATTTCAATTATAAAGTGTTTTTAGAATTCGCTCAATCTTTGGAACAAACTGCATTAAAAAAATTTGACTTCCGACTCATCTAAGAAAGATATTAAGGGATATTCTTTGATTCACAGAAAATATATGGAAAGTATTAAATAGGGTCTACCTTGAAATAAATGGCCATATCTTCGTCAAAAATTGCCCCATTTCAATTATAAAGGTGTTTTAAGAATTCACTCAATCTTTGGAACAAAACTGCATTAAAATAATTTGACTTCCGACTCATCTAAAAAAGGTATTAAGGGATATTCTTCGATAAATAGAAAATATATGGAAAGTACTAAATAGGGTCTACCTTGAAATAAATGGCCATATCTTCGTCAAAAATTGCTCCATTTCAATTATAAAGGTGTTTTTGGAATTCATTCGATCTTTGGAACAAAACTGCATTAAAATAATTTGACTTCCGACTCAGCTAAGAAAGATATTAAGGGATATTCTTCGATAAATAGAAAATATATGGAAAGCATTAAATAGGCTCTACCTTGAAATAAATGGCCATATCTTCGTCCAAAATTGCTTCATTTCAATTATAAAGGTGTTTTTAGAATTCGCTCAATCTTTGGAACAAAACTGCATTAAAATAATTTGACTTCCGACTCATCTAAGAAAGATATTAAGGGATATTCTTTGATTAACAGAAAATATATGGTAAGTATTAAATAGGGTCTACCTTGAAATAAATGGCCATATCTCCGTCAAAAATTGCCCCATCTCAATTATAAAGGTGTTTGTAGAATTCGCTTAATCTTTGGAACAAAACTGCATTAAAATAATTTGACTTCCGACTCATCTAAGAAAGATATTAAGGGATATTCTTCGATAAATAGAAAATATAAGGAAAGCATTAAATAGGGTCAACCTTGAAATAAATGGCCATATCTTCGTCAAAAATTGCCCCATTTCAATTATAAAGGTGTTTTTAAAATTCGCTCGATCATTGGAACAAAACTGCATTAAAATAATTTGACTTCCGACTCATCTAAGAAAGATATTAAGGGATATTCTTTGATTCACAGAAAATATATGGAAAGTATTAAATAGGGTCTACCTTGAAATAAATAGCCATATCTTCGTCAAAAATTGCCCCATTTCAATTATAAAGGTGTTTTTAGAATTCACTTGATCTTTGGAACAAAACTGCATTAAAATAATTTGACTTCCGACTCATCTAAGAAAGGTATTAAGGGATATTCTTCGATAAATAGAAAATATATGGAAAGTACTAAATAGGGTCTACCTTGAAATAAATGGCCATATCTTCGTCAAAAATTGCTCCATTTCAATTATAAAGGTGTTTTTAGAATTCACTCAATCTTTGAAACAAAACTGCATTAAAATAATTTGACTTCCGACTCATCTAAGAAAGATATTAAGGGATATTCTTTGATTAACAGAAAATATATGGAAAGCATTAAATAGGGTCTACCTTGAAATAAATGGCCATATCTTCGTCTAAAATTGCCCCATTTCAATTATAAAGCTGTTTTTAGAATTCACTCGATCTTTGGAACAAAACTGCATTAAAATAATTTGACTTCCGACTCATCTAAGAAAGATATTAAGGGATATTCGTCGATAAATAGAAAATATATGGAAAGCATTAAATAGGCTCTACCTTGAAATAAATGGTCATATCTTCGTCCAAAATTGCTTCATTTCAATTATAAAGGTGTTTTTAGAATTCACTCGATTTTTGGAACAAAACTGCATTAAAATAATTTGACTTCCGACTCATCTAAGAAAGGTAGTAAGGGATATTCTTCGATAAATAGAAAATATATGGAAAGTACTAAATAGGGTCTACCTTGAAATAAATGGCCATATCTTCGTCGAAAATTGCTCCATTTCAATTATAAAGATGTTTTTAGAATTCACTTGATCTGTGGAATAAAACTGCATTAAAATAATTTGACTTCCGACTCATCTAAGAAAGATATTAAGGGATATTCTTTGATTCACAGAAAATATATGGAAAGTATTAAATAGGGTCTACCTTGAAATAAATGGCCATATCTCCGTCAAAAATTGCCCCATTTCAATTATAAAGGTGTTTTTAGAATTCACTTGATCTTCGGAACAAAACTGCATTAAATTAATTCGACTTCCGACTCATCTAAGATAGATATTAAGGGATATTCTTCGATAAATAGAAAATATATGGAAGGTACTAAATAGGGTCTACCTTGAAATAAAAGGCCATATCTTCGTCAAAAATTGCCCCATTTCAATTATAAAGGTAGTTTTAGAATTCACTCGATCTTTGGAACAAAACTGCATTAAAATAATTTGACTTCCGACTCATCTAAGAAAGATATTAAGGGATATTCGTCGATAAATAGAAAATATATGGAAAGCATTAAATAGGCTCTACCTTGAAATAAATGGCTATATCTTCGTCAAAAATTGCCCCATTTCAATTAGAAAGGTGTTTTTGGAATTCACTCGATCTTTGAAACAAAACTGCATTAAAATAATTTGACTTCCGGCTCATCTAAGAAAGATATTAAAGGATATTCTTTGATTAACAGAAAATATATGGAAAGTATTAAATAGGGTCTACCTTGAAATAAATGGCCATATCTCCGTCAAAAATTGCCCCATTTCAATTATTAAGGTGTTTTTAAAATTCACTCAATCTTTGGAACAAAACTGCATTAAAATAATTTGACTTCCGACTCATCTAAGAAAGATATTAAGGGATATTCGTCGATAAATAGAAAATATATGGAAAGTACTAAAAAGGGTCTACCTTGAAATAAATGGCCATATCTTCGTCAAAAATTGCCCCATTTCAATTATAAAGGTGTTTTTAGAATTCTTTGGAACAAAACTGCGTTAAAATAATTTGACTTTCGACTCATCTAAGAAAGATATTAAGGGATATTCTTTGATTCACAGAAAATATATGGAAAGTATTAAATAGGGTCTACCTTGAAATAAATGGCCATATCTTCGTCAAAAATTGCTCCATTTCAATTATAAAGGTGTTTTTAGAATTCACTCGATCCTTGAAACAAAACTGCATTAAAATAATTTGACTTCCGACTCATCTAAGAAATGTATTAAGGGATATTCTTCGATAAATAGAAAATATATGGAAAGTACTAAATAGGGTCTACCTTGAAATAAATGGCCATATCTTCGTCAAAAATTGCTCCATTTCAATTATAAAGGTGTTTTTAGAATTCACTTGATCTTTGGATCAAAACTGCATTAAAATAATTTGACTTCCGACTCATCTAAGAAATGTATTAAGGGATATTCTTCGATAAATAGAAAATATATGGAAAGTATTAAATAGGGTCTACCTTGAAATAAATGGCCATATCTCCGTCAAAAATTGCCCCATTTCAATTATAAAGGTGTTTTTAGAATTCACTTGATCTTTGGAACAAAACTGCATTAAAATAATTCGACTTCCGACTCATCTAAGATAGATATTAAGGGATATTCTTCGATAAATAGAAAATATATGGAAGGTACTAAATAGGGTCTACCTTGAAATAAAAGGCCATATCTTCGTCAAAAATTGCCCCATTTCAATTATAAAGGTAGTTTTAGAATTCACTCGATCTTTGGAACAAAACTGCATTAAAATAATTTGACTTCCGACTCATCTAAGAAAGATATTAAGGGATATTCGTCGATAAATAGAAAATATATGGAAAGCATTAAATAGGCTCTACCTTGAAATAAATGGCTATATCTTCGTCAAAAATTGCCCCATTTCAATTAGAAAGGTGTTTTTGGAATTCACTCGATCTTTGGAACAAAACTGCATTAAAATAATTTGACTTCCGACTCATCTAAGAATGATATTAAGAGATATTCGTCGATAAATAGAAATATATGGAAAGCATTAAATAGGCTTTACCTTGAAATAAATGGCTATATCTTCGTCAAAAATTGCCCCATTTCAATTAGAAAGGTGTTTTTGGAATTCACTCGATCTTTGGAACAAAACTGAGTTAAAATAATTTGACTTTCGACTCATCTAAGAACGATATTAAAGGATATTCTTTGATTCACAGAAAATATATGGAAAGTATTAAATAGGGTCTACCTTGAAATAAATGGCCATATCTTCGTCAAAAATTGCTCCATTTCAATTATAAAGGTGTTTTTAGAATTCACTTGATCTTTGAAACAAAACTGCATTAAAATAATTTGACTTCCGACTCATCTAAGAATGATATTAAGGGATATTCGTCGATATAGAAATATATGGAAAGCATTAAATAGGCTCTACCTTGAAATAAATGGCCATATCTTCGTCAAAAATTGCCCCATTTCAATTATAAAGGTGTTTTTAGAATTCACTCGATCTTTGGATCAAAACTGCCTTAAAATAATTTGACTTCCGACTCATCTAAGAAATGTATTAAGGGATATTCTTCGATAAATAGAAAATATATGGAAAGTACTAAATAGGGTCTACCTTGAAATAAATGGCCATATCTTCGTCAAAAATTGCTCCATTTCAATTATAAAGATGTTTTTAGAATTCACTTGATCTTTGGAATAAAACTGCATTAAAATAATTTGACTTCCGACTCATCTAAGAAAGCTATTAAGGGATATTCTTCGATAAATAGAAAATATATGGAAAGTATTAAATAGGGTCTACCTTGAAATAAATGGCCATATCTTCATTAAAAATTGCCCCATTTCAATTATAAAGGTGTTTTTAGAATTCTTTGAAACAAAACTGCATTAAAATAATTTGACTTCCGACTCGTCTAAGAAAGATATTAAGGGATATTCTTCGATAAATAGAAAATATATGGAAAGCATTAAATAGGGTCTACCTTGAAATAAATGGCCATATCTTCGTCAAAAATTGCCCCATTTCAATTATAAAGGTGTTTTTAGAATTCGCTTGATCATTGAAACAAAACTGCATTAAAATAATTTGACTTCCGACTCATCTAAGAAATGTATTAAGGGATATTCGATAAATAGAAAATATATTGAAAGCATTAAATAGGGTCTACCTTGAAATAAATGGCCATATCTTCGTCAAAAATTGCTCCATTTCAATTATAAAGATGTTTTTAGAATTCACTTGATCTTTGGAATAAAACTGCATTAAAATAAATTGACTTCCGACTCATCTAAGAAAGATATTAAGGGATATTCTTTGATTAACAGAAAATATATGGAAAGTATTAAATAGGGTCTACCTTGAAATAAATGGCCATATCTCCGTCAAAAATTGCCACATTTTAATTATAAGGGTGTTTTTAGAATTCACTCACTCATTGAAACAAAACTGCATTAAAATAATTTGACTTCCGACTCATCTAAGAAAGATATTAAGGGATATTCTTCGATAAATAGAAAATATATGGAAAGCATTAAATAGGGTCAACCTTGAAATAAATGGCCATATCTTCGTCAAAAATTGCCCCATTTCAATTATAAAGGTGTTTTTAGAATTCGCTTGATCATTGGAACAAAACTGCATTAAAATAATTTGACTTTCGACTCATCTAAGAAAGATATTAAGGGATATTCTTTGATTCACAGAAAATATATGGAAAGTATTAAATAGGGTCTACCTTGAAATAAATGGCCATATCTTTGTCAAAAATTGCTCCATTTTAATTATAAAGGTGTTTTTAGAATTCACTTGATCTTTGAAACAAAACTGCATTAAAATAATTTGACTTCCGACTCATCTAAGAAAGGTATTAAGGGATATTCTTCGATAAATAGAAAATATATGGAAAGTACTAAATAGGGTCTACCTTGAAATAAATGGCCATATGTTCGTCAAAAATTGCTCCATTTCAATTATAAAGGTGCTTTTAGAATTCACTTGATCTTTGAAACAAAACTGCATTAAAATAATTTGACTTCCGACTCATCTAAGAAAGATATTAAAAGATATTCGTCGATAAATAGAAAATATATGGAAAGTATTAAATAGGGTCTACCTTGAAATAAATGGCCATATCTTCATTAAAAATTGCCCCATTTCAATTATAAAGGTGTTTTTAGAATTCACTCAATCTTTGGAACAAAACTGCATTAAAATAATTTGACTTCCGACTCATCTAAGAATGATATTAAGGGATATTCGTCGATAAATAGAAATATATGGAAAGCATTAAATAGGCTCTACCTTGAAATAAATGGCCATATCTTCGTCAAAAATTGCCCCATTTCAATTATAAAGGTGTTTTTAGAATTCACTCGATCTTTGGATCAAAACTGCATTAAAATAATTTGACTTCCGACTCATCTAAGAAATGTATTAAGGGATATTCTTCGATAAATAGAAAATATATGGAAAGTACTAAATAGGGTCTACCTTGAAATAAATGGCCATATCTTCGTCAAAAATTGCTCCATTTCAATTATAAAGATGTTTTTAGAATTCACTTGATCTTTGGAATAAAACTGCATTAAAATAATTTGACTTCCGACTCATCTAAGAAAGATATTAAGGGATATTCTTTGATTAACAGAAAATATATGGAAAGTATTAAATAGGGTCTACCTTGAAATAAATGGCCATATCTCCGTCAAAAATTGCCACATTTCAATTATAAAGGTGTTTTTAGAAATCACTCACTCTTTGAAACAAAACTGCCTTAAAATAATTTGACTTCCGACTCGTCTAAGAAATGTATTAAGGGATATTCTTCGATAAATAGAAAATATATGGAAAGTACTAAATAGGGTCTACCTTGAAATAAATGGCCATATCTTCGTCAAAAATTGCTCCATTTCAATTATAAAGGTGTTTTTAGAATTCACTCACTCTTTGAAACAAAACTGCATTAAAATAATTTGACTTCCGACTCATCTAAGAAAGATATTAAGGGATATTCTTCGATAAATAGAAAATATATGGAAAGCATTAAATAGGGTCAACCTTGAAATAAATGGCCATATCTTCGTCAAAAATTGCCCCATTTCAATTATAAAGGTGTTTTTAGAATTCACTTGATCTTTGGAACAAAACTGCATTAAAATAATTTGACTTCCGACTCATCTAAGAAAGATATTAAGGGATATTCTTTGATTCACAGAAAATATATGGAAAGTATTAAATAGGGTCTACCTTGAAATAAATGGCCATATCTTCGTCAAAAATTGCTCCATTTCAATTATAGAGGTGTTTTTAGAATTCACTCGATCTTTGAAACAAAACTGCATTAAAATAATTTGACTTCCGACTCATCTAAGAAAGGTATTAAGGGATATTCTTCGATAAATAGAAAATATATGGAAAGCATTAAATAGGGTCAACATTGAAATAAATGGCCATATCTTCGTCAAAAACTGCCCCATTTCAATTATAAAGGTGTTTTTGGAATTCGCTCGATCATTGGAACGAAACTGCATTAAAATAATTTGACTTCCGACTCATCTAAGAAAGATATTAAGGGATATTCTTTGATTCACAGAAAATATATGGAAAGTACTAAATAGGGTCTACCTTGAAATAAATGGCCATATCTTCGTCAAAAATTGCCCCATTTCAATTATAAAGGTGTTTTTAGAATTCACTTGATCTTTGGAACAAAACTGCATTAAAATAATTAGACTTCTGACTCATCTAAGAAAGATATTAAGGGATATTCTTTGATTCACAGAAAATATATGGAAAGTATTAAATAGGGTCTACCTTGAAATAAATGGCCATATCTCCGTCAAAAATTGCCCCATTTCAATTATAAAGGTGTTTTTAGAATTCACTCAATCTTTGAAACAAAGCTGCATTAAAATAATTTGACTTCCGACTCATCTAAGAAATATATTAAGGGATATTCTTCGATTTATAGAAAATATAAGCCAAACATTAAATAGGGTCAACCTTGAAATAAATGGCCATATCTTCGTCTAAAATTACCCCATTTCAATTATAAAGGTGTTTTTAGAATTTCGCTTAATCTTGGGAACAAAACTGCATTAAAATAATTTGACTTCCGACTCATCTAAGAAAGATATTAAGGGATATTCTTCGGTAAAAAGAAAATATATGGAAAGCATTAAATAGGGTCTACCTTGAAATAAATGGCCATATCTTCGTCAAAAATTGCCCCATTTCAATTATAAAGGTGTTTTTAGAATTCGGTCGAACTTTTAAACAAAACTGCTTTAAAATAATTTGACTTCCGACTCATCTAAGAAAGATATTAAGGGATATTCTTCGATAAATAGAAAATATATGGAAAGCATTAAATAGGCTCTACCTTGAAATAAATGGCCATATCTTCGTCAAAAATTGTCCCATGTCACTTATAAATGTGTTTTTAAAATTCAATCAATCTTTCGAACAAAACTGCTTTAAAATAATTTGACTACCGACTCATCTAAGAAAGATATTAAGGGATATTCTTCGGTAAAAAGAAAATATATGGAAAGCATTAAATAGGGTCTACCTTGAAATAAATGGCCATATCTTCGTCAAAAATTGCCCCATTTCAATTATAAAGGTGTTTTTAGAATTCGCTCGAACTTTTAAACAAAACTGCATTAAAATAATTTGACTTCCGACTCATCTAAGAAAGATATTAAGGGATATTCTTCGATAAATAAAAAATATATGGAAAGCATTAAATAGGGTCTACCTTGAAATAAATGGCCATATCTTCATCAAAAATTGCCCCATTTCAATTATAAAGGTGTTTTTAGAATTTGCTTGATTTATGGAACAAAACTGCATTAAAATAGTTTGACTTTCGACTCATCTAAGAAAGATATTAAGGGATATTCTTCGATTAATAGAAAATATAAGCCAAACATAAAATAGGGTCAACCTCGAAATAAATGGCCATATCTTCGTCAAAAATTGTCCCATTTCAATTATAAAGGTGTTTTTAGAATTTACTTGATCTTTGGAACAAAACTGCATTAAAATAATTTGACTTCCGACTCATCTACGAAAGATATTAAGGGATATTCTTCGATAAATAGAAAATATATTGAAAGCATTAAATAGGGTCTACCTTGAAATAAATGGCCATATCTTCATCAAAAATTGCCCCATTTCAATTATAAAGGTGTTTTTAGAATTTGCTTGATTTATGGAACAAAACTGCATTAAAATAATTTGACTTTCGACTCATCTAAGAAAGATATTAAGGGATATTCTTCGATTAATAGAAAATATAAGCCAAACATAAAATAGGGTCAACCTCGAAATAAATGGCCATATCTTCGTCAAAAATTGCCCCATTTCAATTATAAAGGTGTTTTTAGAATTTACTTGATCTTTGGAACAAAATTGCATTAAAATAATTTGACTTCCGACTCATCTACGAAAGATATTAAGGGATATTCTTCGATAAATAGAAAATATATTGAAAGCATTAAATAGGGTCTACCTTGAAATAAATGGCCATATCTTCATCAAAAATTGCCCCATTTCAATTATAAAGGTGTTTTTAGAAATTGCTCGATTTTTGGAACAAAACTGCATTAAAATAAATTGACTTTCGACTCATCTAAGAAAGATATTAAGGGATATTCTTGATTAACAGAAAATATATGGAAAGCATTAAATAGGGTCTACCTTGAAATAAATGGCCATATCTTCGTCAAAAATTGCCCCATTTCAATTATAAAGGTGTTTTTAGAATTCACTTGATCTTTGGAACAAAACTGCATTAAAATAATTTGACTACCGACTCACCTAAGAAAGATATTAAGGGATATTTTTCGATAAATAGAAAATATATGGAAAGCATTAAATAGGGTCTACCTTGAAATAAATGGCCATATCTTCGTCAAAAATTGCCCCATTTCAATTATAAAGGTGTTTTTAGAATTCACTCGATCTGTGGAACAAAACTGCATTAAAATAATTTGACTTCCGACTCATCTAAGAAAGATATTAAGGGATATTCTTCGACAAATAGAAAATATATGGAGAGCATTAAATAGGGTCTACCTTGAAATAAATGGCTATATCTTCGTCAAAAATTGCCCCATTTCAATTATAAAGGTGTTTTCAAAATTCACTCGATCTTTGAAACAAAACTGCATTAAAATAATTTGACTTCCGACTCATCTAAGAAAGATATTAAGGGATATTCTTGATTAACAGAAAATATATGGAAAGCATTAAATAGGGTCTACCTTGAAATAAATGGCCATATCTTCGTCAAAAATTGCCCCATTTCAATTATAAAGGTGTTTTAAGAATTCACTTGATCTTTGAAACAAAACTGCATTAAAATAATTTGAATTCCGACTTATCTAAGAAAGATATTAAGGGATATTCTTCGATAAATAGAAAATATATGGAAAGTATTAAATAGGGTCTACCTTGAAATAAATGGCCATATCTTCATCAAAAATTGCCCCATTTCAATTATAAAGGTGTTTTTAGAATTCACTCGATCTTTAAAACAACACTGCATTAAAATAATTTGACTACCGACTCATCTAAGAAAGATATTAAGGGATATTCTTCGATAAATAGAAAATATATGGAAAGCATTAAATAGGGTCAACCTTGAAATAAATGGCCATATCTTCGTCAAAAATTGCCCCATTTCAACTATAAAGGTATTTTTAGAATTTGCCCGATCTTTGGAACAAAACTGCATTAAAATAATTTGACTTCCGACTCAGCTAAGAAAGATATTAAGGGATATTCTTCGATAAATAGAAAATATATGGAAAGCATTAAATAGGGTCTACCTTGAAATAAATGGCCATATCTTCGTCAAAAATTGCCCCATTTCAATTATAAATGTGTTTTTAAAATTCACTCAATCTTTGAAACAAAACTGCATTAAAATAATTTGACTTCCGACTCATCTAAGAAAGATATTAAGGGATATTCTTCGATAAATAGAAAATATATGGAAAGCATTAAATAGGGTCTACCTTGAAATAAATGGCCATATCTTCATCAAAAATTGCCCCATTTCAATTATAAAGGTGTTTTTAAAATTCACTCGATCTTTGGAACAAAACTGCATTAAAATAATTTGACTTCCGACTCATCTTAGAAAGATATTAAGGGATATTCTTCGATTAATAGAAAATATAAGCCAAACATTAAATAGGGTCAACCTTGAAATAAATGGCCATATCTTCGTCAAAAATTGCCCCATTTCAATTATAAAGCTGTTTTTAGAATTCGCTCGAACTTTAAAACAAAACTGCATTAAAATAATTTGACTTCCGACTCATCTAAGAAAGATATTAAGGGATATTCTTCGATAAATAGAAAATATATGGAAAGCATTAAATAGGCTCTACCTTGAAATAAATGGCCATATCTTCATCAAAAATTGCCCCATTTCAATTATAAAGCTGTTTTTAGAATTCACTCAATCTTTGGAACAAAACTGCATTAAAATAATTTGACTTCCGACTCATCTAAGAAAGATATTAAGGGATATTCTTGATTAACAGAAAATATATGGAAAGCATTAAATAGGGTCTACCTTGAAATAAATGGCCATATCTTCGTCAAAAATTGCCCCATTTCAATTATAAAGGTGTTTTTAGAATTCACTTGATCTTTGGAACAAAACTGCATTAAAATAATTTGACTACCGACTCACCTAAGAAAGATATTAAGGGATATTCGATAAATAGAAAATATATGGAAAGCATTAAATAGGGTCTACCTTGAAATAAATGGCCATATCTTCGTCAAAAATTGCCCCATTTCAATTATAAAGGTGTTTTTAGAATTCACTCGATCTGTGAAACAAAACTGCATTAAAATAATTTGACTTTCGACTCATCTAAGAAAGATATTAAGGGATATTCTTCGACAAATAGAAAATATATGGAGAGCATTAAATAGGCTCTACCTTGAAATAAATGGCTATATCTTCGTCAAAAATTGCCCCATTTCAATTATAAAGGTGTTTTTAGAATTCGCTCGATCTTTGAAACAAAACTGCATTAAAATAATTTGACTTCCGACTCATCTAAGAAAGATATTAAGGGATATTCTTGATTAACAGAAAATATATGGAAAGCATTAAATAGGGTCTACCTTGAAATAAATGGCCATATCTTCGTCAAAAATTGCCCCATTTCAATTATAAAGGTGTTTTAAGAATTCACTTGATCTTTGAAACAAAACTGCATTAAAATAATTTGACTTCCGACTCATCTAAGAAAGATATTAAGGGATATTCTTCGATAAATAGAAAATATATGGAAAGTATTAAATAGGGTCTACCTTGAAATAAATGGCCATATCTTCATCAAAAATTGCCCCATTTCAATTATAAAGGTGTTTTTAGAATTCACTCGATCTTTAAAACAAAACTGCATTAAAATAATTTGACTTCCGACTCATCTAAGAAAGATATTAAGGGATTTTCTTCGATAAATAGAAAATATATGGAAAGCATTAAATAGGGTCTACCTTGAAATAAATGGCCATATCTTCGTCAAAAAATGCCCCATTTCAACTATAAAGGTATTTTTAAAATTTGCCCGATCTTTGGAACAAAACTGCATTAAAATAATTTGACTTCCGACTCAGCTAAGAAAGATATAAAGGGATATTCTTCGATTAATAGAAAATATATGGAAAGCATTAAATAGGGTCTACCTTGAAATAAATGGCCATATCTTCGTCAAAAATTGCCCCATTTGAATTATAAATGTGTTTTTAGAATTCACTCGATCTTTAAAACAAAACTGCATTAAAATAATTTGACTTCCGACTCATCTAAGAAAGATATTAAGGGATTTTCTTCGATAAATAGAAAATATATGGAAAGCATTAAATAGGGTCTACCTTGAAATAAATGGCCATATCTTCGTCAAAAATTGCCCCATTTGAATTATAAATGTGTTTTTAGAATTCACTCAATCTTTGGAACAAAACTGCATTAAAATAATTTGACTTCCGACTCATCTAAGAAAGATATTAAGGGATATTCTTCGATAAATAGAAAATATATGGAAAGCATTAAATAGGGTCTACCTTGAAATAAATAGCCATATCTTCATCAAAAATTGCCACATTTCAATTATAAAGGTGTTTTTAAAATTCACTCGATCTTTGGAACAAAACTGCATTAAAATAATTTGACTTCCGACTCATCTTAGAAAGATATTAAGGGATATTCTTCGATTAATAGAAAATATAAGCCAAACATTAAATAGGGTCAACCTTGAAATAAATGGCCATATCTTCGTCAAAAATTGCCCCATTTCAATTATAAAGCTGTTTTTAGAATTCGCTCGAACTTTAAAACAAAACTGCATTAAAATAATTTGACTTCCGAATCATCTAAGAAAGATATTAAGGGATATTCTTCGATAAATAGAAAATATATGGAAAGCATTAAATAGGCTCTACCTTGAAATAAATGGCCATATCTTCGTCAAAAATTGTCCCATGTCACTTATAAATGTGTTTTTAAAATTCAATCAATCTTTCGAACAAAACTGCATTAAAATAATTTGACTACCGACTCATCTAAGAAAGATATTAAGGGATATTCTTCGATAAATAGAAAATATATGGAAAGTATTAAATAGGGTCTACCTTGAAATAAATGGCCATATCTTCGTCTAAAATTGCCCCATTTCAATTATAAAGGTAGTTTTAGAATTCACTAGATCTTTGGAACAAAACTGCATTAAAATAATTTGATTTCCGACTCATCTAAGAAAGATATTAAGGGATATTCTTCGATAAATAGAAAATATATGGAAAGCATTAAATAGGGTCTACCTTGAAATAAATAGCCATATCTTCATCAAAAATTGCCACATTTCAATTATAAAGGTGTTTTTAAAATTCACTCGATCTTTGGAACAAAACTGCATTAAAATAATTTGACTTCCGACTCATCTTAGAAAGATATTAAGGGATATTCTTCGATTAATAGAAAATATAAGCCAAACATTAAATAGGGTCAACCTTGAAATAAATGGCCATATCTTCGTCAAAAATTGCCCCATTTCAATTATAAAGCTGTTTTTAGAATTCGCTCGAACTTTAAAACAAAACTGCATTAAAATAATTTGACTACCGACTCATCTAAGAAAGATATTAAGGGATATTCTTCGATAAATAGAAAATATATGGAAAGTATTAAATAGGGTCTACCTTGAAATAAATGGCCATATCTTCGTCTAAAATTGCCCCATTTCAATTATAAAGGTGTTTTTAGAATTCGCTTAATCTTTGGAACAAAACTGCATTAAAATAATTTGACTTCCGACTCATCTAAGAAAGATATTAAGGGATATTCTTCGATAAAAAGAAAATATATGGAAAGCATTAAATAGGGTCTACCTTGAAATAAATGGCCATATCTTCGTCAAATATTGCCCCATTTCAATTATAGATGTGTTTTTAAAATTCAATCAATCTTTCGAACAAAACTGCATTAAAATAATTTGACTTCCGACTCATCTAAGAAAGATATTAAGGGATATTCTTCGATAAATAGAAAATATATGGAAAGCATTAAATAGGGTCTACCTTGAAATAAATAGCCATATCTTCGTCCAAAATTGCCCCATTTCAATTATAAAGGTGTTTTTAGAATTTGCTTGATTTATGGAACAAAACTGCATTAAAATAATTTGACTTCCGACTCATCTAAGAAAGATATTAAGGGATATTCTTCGATTAATAGAAAATATAAGGCAAACATTAAATTGGGTCAACCTTGAAATAAATGGCCATATCTTCGTCAAAAATTGCCCCATTTCAATTATAAAGGTGTTTTTGGAATTCACTCGATCTTTGAAACAAAACTGCATTAAAATAATTAGACTTCCGACTCATCTTAGAAAGGTATTAAGGGATATTCTTCGATAAATAGAAAATATATGGAAAGTATTAAATAGGGTCTACCTTGAAATAAATGGCCATATCTTCGTCAAAAATTGCCCCATTTCAATTATAAAGGTGTTTTTAAAATTCAATAAATCTTTCGAACAAAACTGCATTAAAATAAGTTGACTACCGACTCATCTAAGAAAGATATTAAGGGATATTCTTCGATAAATAGAAAATATATGGAAAGCATTAAATAGGGTCTACCTTGAAATAAATAGCCATATCTTCGTCAAAAATTGCCCCATTTCAATTATAAAGGTGTTTTTAGAATTCACTCGATCTTTGGAACAAAACTGCATTAAACTAATTCGACTTCCGACTCATCTAAGAAAGATATTAAGGGATATTCTTCGATTAATAGAAAATATAAGCCAAACATTAAATAGGGTCTACCTTGAAATAAATGGCCATATCTTCGTCAAAAATTGCCCCATTTCAATTATAAAGGTGTTTTTAGAATTCACTCGATCTTTGGAACAAAACTGCATTAAAATAATTTAACTTCCGACTCATCTAAGAAAGATATTAAAGGATATTCTTCGATAAATAGAAAATATATGGAAAGCATTAAATAGGCTCTACCTTGAAATAAATGGCCATATCTTCGTCAAAAATTGCCCCATTTCAATTATAAAGGTGTTTTTAGAATTCGCTCGATCTTTAAAACAAAACTGCATTAAAATAATTTGACTTCCGACTCATCTAAGAAAGATATTAAGGGATATTCTTCGATAAAGAGAAAATATATGGAAAGCATTAAATAGGGTCTACCTTGAAATAAATGGCCATATCTTCATCAAAAATTGCCCCATTTCAATTATAAAGGTGTTTTTAGAATTCACTCAATCTTTGGATCAAAACTGCATTAAAATAGTTTGACTTCCAACTCATCTAAGAAATGTATTAACGGATATTCTTCGATAAATAGAAAATATAAGCCAAACATTAAATAGGGTCAACCTTGAAATAAATGGCCATATCTTCGTCGAAAATTGCCCCATTTCAATTATAAAGGTGTTTTTAAAATTCACTCAATCTTTGGAACAAAACTGCATTAAAATAATTTGACTTCCGACTCATCTAAGAAAGGTATTAAGGGATATTCTTCGATAAAGAGAAAATATATGGAAAGCATTAAATAGGCTCTACCTTGAAATAAATAGCCATATCTTCGTCAAAAATTGCCCCATTTCAATTATAAAGGTGTTTTTAGAATTCACTCGATCTTTGGAACAAAACTGCATTAAACTAATTCGACTTCCGACTCATCTAAGAAAGATATTAAGGGATATTCTTCGATTAATAGAAAATATAAGCCAAACATTAAATAGGGTCTACCTTGAAATAAATGGCCATATCTTCGTCAAAAATTGCCCCATTTCAATTATAAAGGTGTTTTTAGAATTCGCTCGATCTTTGAAACAAAACTGCATTAAACTAATTCGACTTCCGACTCATCTAAGAAAGATATTAAGGGATATTCTTCGATTTATAGAAAATATAAGCCAAACATTAAATAGGGTCAACCTTGAAATAAATGGCCATATCTTCGTCGAAAATTGCCCCATTTCAATTATAAATGTGTTTTTAAAATTCACTCAATCTTTGGAACAAAACTGCATTAAAATAATTTGACTTCCGACTCATCTAAGAAAGGTATTAAGGGATATTCTTCGATAAAGAGAAAATATATGGAAAGCATTAAATAGGCTCTACCTTGAAATAAATGGCCATATCTTCGTCAAAAATTGCCCCATTTCAATTATAAAGGTGTTTTTAGAATTCACTCGATCTTTGGAACAAAACTGCATTAAAATAATTTGACTTTCGACTCATCTAAGAAAGATATTAAGGGATATTCTTCGATAAAGAGAAAATATATGGAAAGCATTAAATAGGGTCTACCTTGAAATAAATGGCCATATCTTCATCAAAAATTGCCCCATTTCAATTATAAAGGTGTTTTTAGAATTCACTCGATCTTTAAAACAAAACTGCATTAAACTAATTCGACTTCCGACTCATCTAAGAAAGATATTAAGGGATATTCTTCGATTAATAGAAAATATAAGCCAAACATTAAATAGGGTCAACCTTGAAATAAATTGCCATATCTTCGTCGAAAATTGCCCCATTTCAATTATTAAGGTGTTTTTAAAATTCACTCAATCTTTGGAACAAAACTGCATTAAAATAATTTGACTTCCGACTCATCTAAGAAAGATATTAAGGGATATTCTTCGATAAATAGAAAATATATGGAAAGCATTAAATAGGGTCTACCTTGAAATAAATGGCCATATCTTCATCAAAAATTGCCCCATTTCAATTATAAAGGTGTTTTTAGAATTTGCTTGATTTATGGAACAAAACTGCATTGAAATAATTTGACTTTCGACTCATTTAGAAAAGATATTAAGGGATATTCTTCGATTAATAGAAAATATAAGCCAAACATTAAATAGGGTCAACCTTGAAATAAATAGCCATATCTTCGTCGAAATATGCCCCATTTCAATTATTAAGGTGTTTTTAAAATTCGCTCAATCTTTGGAACAAAACTGCATTAAAATAATTTGACTTCCGACTCATCTAAGAAAGATATTAAGGGATATTCTTCGACAAATAGAAAATATATGGAAAGCATAAAATAGGGTCAACCTTGAAATAAATGGCCATATCTTCGTCAAAAATTGCCCCATTTCAATTATAAAGGTGTTTTTAGAATTCACTTGATCTTTGGAACAAAACTGCATTAAAATAATTTGACTTCCGACTCATCTAAGAAAGATATTAAGGGATACTCTTCGATAAATAGAAAATATATTGAAAGCATTAAATAGGGTCTACCTTGAAATAAATGGCCATTTCTTCGTCACAAATTGCCCCATTTCAATTGTAAAGGTGTTTTTAGAATTCACTCAATCTTTGAAACAAAACTGCATTAAAATAATTTGACTTCCGACTCATCTAAGAAAGGTATTAAGGGATATTCTTCGATAAATAAAAAATATATGGAAAGTATTAAATAGGGTCTACCTTGAAATAAATGGCCATATCTTCGTCAAAAATTGCCCCATTTCAATTATAAAGGTGTTTTTAAAATTCAATCAATCTTTCGAACAAAACTGCATTAAAATAATTTGACTTCCGACTCATCTAAGAAAGATATTAAGGGATATTCTTCGATAAATAGAAAATATATGGAAAGCATTAAATAGGGTCTACCTTGAAATAAATGGCCATATCTTCGTCAAAAATTGCCCCATTTTAATTATAAAGGTGTTTTTGGAATTCACTTGATCTGTGGAACAAAACTGCATTAAAATAATTAGACTTCCGACTCATCTTAGAAAGGTATTAAGGGATATTCTTCGATAAATAAAAAATATATTGAAAGTATTAAATAGGGTCTACCTTGAAATAAATGGCCATATCTTCGTCAAAAATTGCCCCATTTCAATTATAAAGGTGTTTTTAGAATTCACTCGATCTTTGGAACAAAACTGCATTAAAATAATTTGACTTCCGACTCATCTAAGAAAGATATTAAGGGATATTCTTCGATTAATAGAAAATATAAGCCAAACATTAAATAGGGTCTACCTTGAAATAAATGGCCATATCTTCGTCAAAAATTGCCCCATTTCAATTATAAAGGTGTTTTTAAAATTCAATCAATCTTTCGAACAAAACTGCATTAAAATAAATTGACTTTCGACTCATCTAAGAAAGATATTAAGGGATATTCTTCGATAAATAGAAAATGTATGGAAAGCATTAAATAGGGTCTACCTTGAAATAAATGGCCATATCTTCGTCAAAAATTGCCCCATTTCAATTATAAAGGTGTTTTTAGAATTCACTTGATCTGTGGAACAAAACTGCATTAAAATAATTTGACTTCCGATTCATCTAAGAAAGATATTAAGGGATATTCTTCGACAAATAGAAAATATATGGAGAGCATTAAATAGGCTCTACCTTGAAATAAATGGCTATATCTTCGTCAAAAATTGCCCCATTTCAAATATAAAGGTGTTTTCAAAATTCACTCGATCTTTGAAACAAAACTGCTTTAAAATAATTGGACTTTCGACTCATCTAAGAAAGATATTAAGGGATATTCTTGATTAACAGAAAATATATGGAAAGCATTAAATAGGGTCTACCTTGAAATAAATGGCCATATCTTCGTCAAAAATTGCCCCATTTCAATTATAAAGGTGTTTTTAGAATTCACTTGATCTTTGAAACAAAACTGCATTAAAATAATTTGACTTCCGACTCATCTAAGAAAGATATTAAGGGATATTCTTCGATAAATAGAAAATATATGGAAAGTATTAAATAGGGTCTACCTTGAAATAAATGGCCATATCTTCGTCAAAAATTGCTCCATTTCAATTATAAAGGTGTTTTTAGAATTCGCTTGATCTTTGAAACAAAACTGCATTAAAATAATTTGACTTCCGACTCATCTAAGAAAGATATTAAGGGATATTCTTTGATTAACAGAAAATATATGGAAAGTATTAAATAGGGTCAACCTTAAAATAAATGGCCATATCTTCGTCAAAAATTGCCCCATTTCAATTATAAAGGTGTTTTTAGAATTCGCTTGATCTTTGGAACAAAACTGCATTAAAATAATTTGACTTCCGACTCATCTAAGAAAGATATTAAGGGATATTCTTGATTAACAGAAAATATATGGAAAGCATTAAATAGGGTCTACCTTGACATAAATGGCCATATCTTCGTCAAAAAATGCCCCATTTCAACTATAAAGGTATTTTTAGAATTTGCCCGATCTTTGGAACAAAACTGCATTAAAATAATTTGACTTCCGACTCAGCTAAGAAAGATATTAAGGGATATTCTTCGATAAATAGAAAATATATGGAAAGCATTAAATAGGGTCTACCTTGAAATAAATGGCCATATCATCGTCAAAAATGCTCCATTTCAATTATAAAGGTGTTTTTAGAATTCACTCGCTCTTTAAAACAAAACTGCTTTAAACTAATTCGACTTCCGACTCAGCTAAGAAAGATATTAAGGGATATTCTTCGATTAATAGAAAATATAAGCCAAACATTAAATAGGGTCTACCTTGAAATAAATGGCCATATCTTCGTCAAAAATTGCCCCATTTCAATTAAAAAGGTGTTTTTAGAATTCACTCGATCTGTGGAACAAAACTGCATTAAAATAATTTGACTTTCGACTCATCTAAGAAAGATATTAAGGGATATTCTTCGACAAATAGAAAATATATGGAGAGCATTAAAATAGGCTCTACCTTGAAATAAATGGCTATATCTTCGTCAAAAATTGCCCCATTTTCAATTATAAAGGTGTTTTTGAAATTCACTCAATCTTTGGAACAAAACTGCATTAAAATAATTAGACTTCTGACTCATCTTAGAAAGATATTAAGGGATATTCTTGATTAAGAGAAAATATATGGAAAGCATTAAATAGGGTCTACCTTGAAATAAATGGCCATATCTTCGTCAAAAATTGCCCCATCTCAATTATAAAGGTGTTTTTAGAATTCACTCGATCTTTGAAACAAAACTGCATTAAAATAATTTGACTTCCGACTCATCTAAGAAAGATATTAAGGGATATTCTTCGATAAATAGAAAATATATGGAAAGCATTAAATAGGCTCTACCTTGAAATAAATGGCCATATCTTCGTCCAAAATTGCCCCATTTCAATTATAAAGTGTTTTTAGAATTCGCTCAATCTTTGGAACAAACTGCATTAAAAAAATTTGACTTCCGACTCATCTAAGAAAGATATTAAGGGATATTCTTTGATTCACAGAAAATATATGGAAAGTATTAAATAGGGTCTACCTTGAAATAAATGGCCATATCTTCGTCAAAAATTGCCCCATTTCAATTATAAAGGTGTTTTAAGAATTCACTCAATCTTTGGAACAAAACTGCATTAAAATAATTTGACTTCCGACTCATCTAAAAAAGGTATTAAGGGATATTCTTCGATAAATAGAAAATATATGGAAAGTACTAAATAGGGTCTACCTTGAAATAAATGGCCATATCTTCGTCAAAAATTGCTCCATTTCAATTATAAAGGTGTTTTTGGAATTCATTCGATCTTTGGAACAAAACTGCATTAAAATAATTTGACTTCCGACTCAGCTAAGAAAGATATTAAGGGATATTCTTTGATTAACAGAAAATATATGGTAAGTATTAAATAGGGTCTACCTTGAAATAAATGGCCATATCTCCGTCAAAAATTGCCCCATCTCAATTATAAAGGTGTTTGTAGAATTCGCTTAATCTTTGGAACAAAACTGCTCTAAAATAATTTGACTTCCGACTCATCTAAGAAAGATATTAAGGGATATTCTTCGATAAATAGAAAATATAAGGAAAACATTAAATAGGGTCAACCTTGAAATAAATGGCCATATCTTCGTCAAAAATTGCCCCATTTCAATTATAAAGGTGTTTTTAAAATTCGCTCGATCATTGGAACAAAACTGCATTAAAATAATTTGACTTCCGACTCATCTAAGAAAGATATTAAGGGATATTCTTTGATTCACAGAAAATATATGGAAAGTATTATATAGGGTCTACCTTGAAATAAATGGCCATATCTTCGTCAAAAATTGCCCCATTTCAATTATAAAGGTGTTTTTAGAATTCACTTGATCTTTGGAATAAAACTGCATTAAAATAATTTGACTTCCGACTCATCTAAGAAAGGTATTAAGGGATATTCTTCGATAAATAGAAAATATATGGAAAGTACTAAATAGGGTCTACCTTGAAATAAATGGCCATATCTTCGTCAAAAATTGCTCCATTTCAATTATAAAGGTGTTTTTAGAATTCACTCGATCTTTGGAACAAAACTGCATTAAAATAATTTGACTTCCGACTCATCTAAGAAAGATATTAAGGGATATTCTTTGATTAACAGAAAATATATGGAAAGTATTAAATAGGGTCTACCTTGAAATAAATGGCCATATCTCCGTCAAAAATTGCCCCATTTCAATTATAAAGATGTTTTTAGAATTCACCCAATCTTTGGAACAAAACTGCATTAAAATAATTTGACTTCCGACTCATCTAAGAAAGATATTAAGGGATATTCGTCGATAAATAGAAAATATATGGAAAGCATTAAATAGGCTCTACCTTGAAATAAATGGCCATATCTTCGTCAAAAATTGCCCCATTTCAATTATAAAGGTGTTTTTAGAATTCACTCGATTTTTGGAACAAAACTGCATTAAAATAATTTGACTTCCGACTCATCTAAGAAAGGTAGTAAGGGATATTCTTCGATAAATAGAAAATATATGGAAAGTACTAAATAGGGTCTACCTTGAAATAAATGGCCATATCTTCGTCGAAAATTGCTCCATTTCAATTATAAAGATGTTTTTAGAATTCACTTAATCTTTGGAATAAAACTGCATTAAAATAATTTGACTTCCGACTCATCTAAGAAAGATATTAAGGGATATTCTTTGATTCACAGAAAATATATGGAAAGTATTAAATAGGGTCTACCTTGAAATAAATGGCCATATCTCCGTCAAAAATTGCCCCATTTCAATTATAAAGGTGTTTTTAGAATTCACTTGATCTTTGGAACAAAACTGCATTAAAATAATTCGACTTCCGACTCATCTAAGATAGATATTAAGGGATATTCTTCGATAAATAGAAAATATATGGAAGGTACTAA
This sequence comes from Drosophila grimshawi, assembly GCF_018153295.1. Classification (NCBI taxonomy): domain Eukaryota; kingdom Metazoa; phylum Arthropoda; class Insecta; order Diptera; family Drosophilidae; genus Drosophila; species Drosophila grimshawi. The sequence goes on from NW_025063184.1 coordinate 29,585, forward strand.
ATAGGGTCTACCTTGAAATAAAAGGCCATATCTTCGTCAAAAATTTTCCCATTTCAATTATAAAGGTAGTTTTAGAATTCACTCGATCTTTGGAACAAAACTGCATTAAAATAATTTGACTTCCGACTCATCTAAGAAAGATATTAAGGGATATTCGTCGATAAATAGAAAATATATGGAAAGCATTAAATAGGCTCTACCTTGAAATAAATGGCTATATCTTCGTTAAAAATTGCCCCATTTCAATTAGATAGGTGTTTTTGGAATTCACTCGATCTTTGGAACAAAACTGCATTAAAATAATTTGACTTCCGGCTCATCTAAGAAATGTATTAAGGGATATTCTTCGATAAATAGAAAATATATGGAAAGTACTAAATAGGGTCTACCTTGAAATAAATGGCCATATCTTCGTCAAAAATTGCTCCATTTCAATTATAAAGATGGTTTTAGAATTCACTTGATCTTTGGAATAAAACTGCATTAAAATAATTTGACTTCCGACTCATCTAAGAAAGATATTAAGGGATATTCTTTGAGAAACAGAAAATATATGGAAAGTATTAAATAGGGTCTACCTTGAAATAAATGGCCATATCTGCGTCAAAAATTGCCCCATTTCAATTATAAAGGTGTTTTTAGAATTCACTCACTCTTTGAAACAAAACTGCATTAAAATAATTTGACTTCCGACTCATCTAAGAAAGATATTAAGGGATATTCTTCGATAAATAGAAAATATATGGAAAGCATTCAATAGGGTCAACCTTGAAATAAATGGCCATATCTTCGTCAAAAATTGCCCCATTTCAATTATAAAGGTGTTTTTAGAATTCGCTTGATCATTGGAACAAAACTGCCTTAAAATAATTTGACTTCCGACTCATCTAAGAAATGTATTAAGGGATATTCTTCGATAAATAGAAAATATATGGAAAGTACTAAATAGGGTCTACCTTGAAATAAATGGCCATATCTTCGTCAAAAATTGCTCCATTTCAATTATAAAGATGTTTTTAGAATTCACTTGATCTTTGGAATAAAACTGCATTAAAATAATTTGACTTCCGACTCATCTAAGAAAGATATTAAGGGATATTCTTTGATTAACAGAAAATATATGGAAAGTATTAAATAGGGTCTACCTTGAAATAAATGGCCATATCTCCGTCAAAAATTGCCACATTTTAATTATAAAGGTGTTTTTAGAATTCACTCACTCATTGAAACAAAACTGCATTAAAATAATTTGACTTCCGACTCATCTAAGAAAGATATTAAGGGATATTCTTCGATAAATAGAAAATATATGGAAAGCATTAAATAGGGTCAACCTTGAAATAAATGGCCATATCTTCGTCAAAAATTGCCCCATTTCAATTATAAAGGTGTTTTTAGAATTCGCTTGATCATTGGAACAAAACTGCATTAAAATAATTTGACTTTCGACTCATCTAAGAAAGATATTAAGGGATATTCTTTGATTCACAGAAAATATATGGAAAGTATTAAATAGGGTCTACCTTGAAATAAATGGCCATATCTTCGTCAAAAATTGCTCCATTTCAATTATAAAGGTGTTTTTAGAATTCACTCGATCTTTGAAACAAAACTGCATTAAAATAATTTGACTTCCGACTCATCTAAGAAAGGTATTAAGGGATATTCTTCGATAAATAGAAAATATATGGAAAGTACTAAATAGGGTCTACCTTGAAATAAATGGCCATATCTTCGTCAAAAATTGCTCCATTTCAATTATAAAGGTGTTTTTAGAATTCACTTGATCTTTGGATCAAAACTGCATTAAAATAATTTGACTTCCGACTCATCTAAGAAATGTATTAAGGGATATTCTTCGATAAATAGAAAATATATGGAAAGTATTAAATAGGGTCTACCTTGAAATAAATGGCCATATCTTCGTCAAAAATTGCCCCATTTCAATTATAAAGGTGTTTTTGGAATTCACTCAATCTTTGGAACAAAACTGCATTAAAATAATTTGACTTCCGACTCATCTAAGAATGATATTAAGGGATATTCGTCGATATAGAAATATATGGAAAGCATTAAATAGGCTCTACCTTGAAATAAATGGCCATATCTTCGTCAAAAATTGCTCCATTTCAATTATAAAGGTGTTTTTAGAATTCACTCACTCTTTGAAACAAAACTGCATTAAAATAATTTGACTTCCGACTCATCTAAGAAAGATATTAAGGGATATTCTTCGATAAATAGAAAATATATGGAAAGCATTAAATAGGGTCAACCTTGAAATAAATGGCCATATCTTCGTCAAAAATTGCTCCATTTCAATTATAAAGATGTTTTTAGAATTCACTTGATCTTTGGAACAAAACTGCATTAAAATAATTTGACTTCCGACTCATCTAAGAAAGATATTAAGGGATATTCTTTGATTAACAGAAAATATATGGAAAGTATTAAATAGGGTCTACCTTGAAATAAATGGCCATATCTTCGTCAAAAATTGCCACATTTCAATTATAAAGGTGTTTTTAGAATTCACTCACTCTTTGAAACAAAACTGCCTTAAAATAATTTGACTTCCGACTCGTCTAAGAAATGTATTAAGGGATATTCTTCGATAAATAGAAAATATATGGAAAGTACTAAATAGGGTCTACCTGAAATAAATGGCCATATCTTCGTCAAAAATTGCTCCATTTCAATTATAAAGGTGTTTTTTAGAATTCACTCACTCTTTGAAACAAAACTGCATTAAAATAATTTGACTTCCGACTCATCTAAGAAAGATATTAAGGGATATTCTTCGATAAATAGAAAATATATGGAAAGCATTAAATAGGGTCAACCTTGAAATAAATGGCCATATCTTCGTCAAAAATTGCCCCATTTCAATTATAAAGGTGTTTTTAGAATTCACTTGATCTTTGGAACAAAACTGCATTAAAATAATTTGACTTCCGACTCATCTAAGAAAGATATTAAGGGATATTCTTTGATTCACAGAAAATATATGGAAAGTATTAAATAGGGTCTACCTTGAAATAAATGGCCATATCTTCGTCAAAAATTGCTCCATTTCAATTATAGAGGTGTTTTTAGAATTCACTCGATCTTTGAAACAAAACTGCATTAAAATAATTTGACTTCCGACTCATCTAAGAAAGGTATTAAGGGATATTCTTCGATAAATAGAAAATATATGGAAAGCATTAAATAGGGTCAACATTGAAATAAATGGCCATATCTTCGTCAAAAACTGCCCCATTTCAATTATAAAGGTGTTTTTGGAATTCGCTCGATCATTGGAACGAAACTGCATTAAAATAATTTGACTTCCGACTCATCTAAGAAAGATATTAAGGGATATTCTTTGATTCACAGAAAATATATGGAAAGTACTAAATAGGGTCTACCTTGAAATAAATGGCCATATCTTCGTCAAAAATTGCCCCATTTCAATTATAAAGGTGTTTTTAGAATTCACTTGATCTTTGGAACAAAACTGCATTAAAATAATTAGACTTCTGACTCATCTAAGAAAGATATTAAGGGATATTCTTTGATTCACAGAAAATATATGGAAAGTATTAAATAGGGTCTACCTTGAAATAAATGGCCATATCTCCGTCAAAAATTGCCCCATTTCAATTATAAAGGTGTTTTTAGAATTCACTCAATCTTTGAAACAAAGCTGCATTAAAATAATTTGACTTCCGACTCATCTAAGAAAGATATTAAGGGATATTCTTCGATTTATAGAAAATATAAGCCAAACATTAAATAGGGTCAACCTTGAAATAAATGGCCATATCTTCGTCTAAAATTACCCCATTTCAATTATAAAGGTGTTTTTTAGAATTCGCTTAATCTTTGGAACAAAACTGCATTAAAATAATTTGACTTCCGACTCATCTAAGAAAGATATTAAGGGATATTCTTCGGTAAAAAGAAAATATATGGAAAGCATTAAATAGGGTCAACCTTGAAATAAATGGCCATATCTTCGTCAAAAATTGCCCCATTTCAATTATAAAGATGTTTTTAGAATTCGCTCGAACTTTTAAACAAAACTGCTTTAAAATAATTTGACTTCCGACTCATCTAAGAAAGATATTAAGGGATATTCTTCGATAAATAGAAAATATATGGAAAGCATTAAATAGGCTCTACCTTGAAATAAATGGCCATATCTTCGTCAAAAATTGTCCCATGTCACTTATAAATGTGTTTTTAAAATTCAATCAATCTTTCGAACAAAACTGCTTTAAAATAATTTGACTACCGACTCATCTAAGAAAGATATTAAGGGATATTCTTTGATTCACAGAAAATATATGGAAAGTATTAAATAGGGTCTACCTTGAAATAAATGGCCATATCTTCGTCACAAATTGCCCCATTTCAATTGTAAAGGTGTTTTTGGAATTCACTCGATCTTTGGAACAAAACTGCATTAAAATAATTAGACTTCCGACTCATCTTAGAAAGGTATTAAGGGATATTCTTCGATAAATAAAAAATATATGGAAAGTATTAAATAGGGTCTACCTTGAAATAAATGGCCATATCTTCATCAAAAATTGCCCCATTTCAATTATAAAGGTGTTTTTAGAATTTGCTTGATTTATGGAACAAAACTGCATTAAAATAATTTGACTTTCGACTCATCTAAGAAAGATATTAAGGGGATATTCTTCGATTAATAGAAAATATAAGCCAAACATAAAATAGGGTCAACCTCGAAATAAATGGCCATATCTTCGTCAAAAATTGCCCCATTTCAATTATAAAGGTGTTTTTAGAATTTACTTGATCTTTGGAACAAAACTGCATTAAAATAATTTGACTTCCGACTCATCTACGAAAGATATAAGGGATATTCTTCGATAAATAGAAAATATATTGAAAGCATTAAATAGGGTCTACCTTGAAATAAATGGCCATATCTTCATCAAAAATTGCCCCATTTCAATTATAAAGGTGTTTTTAGAATTTGCTTGATTTATGGAACAAAACTGCATTAAAATAATTTGACTTTCGACTCATCTAAGAAAGATATTAAGGGATATTCTTCGATTAATAGAAAATATAAGCCAAACATAAAATAGGGTCAACCTCGAAATAAATGGCCATATCTTCGTCAAAAATTGCCCCATTTCAATTATAAAGGTGTTTTTTAGAATTCACTTGATCTTTGGAACAAAATTGCATTAAAATAATTTGACTTCCGACTCATCTACGAAGATATTAAGGGATATTCTTCGATAAATAGAAAATATATTGAAAGCATTAAATAGGGTCTACCTTGAAATAAATGGCCATATCTTCATCAAAAATTGCCCCATTTCAATTATAAAGGTGTTTTTTAGAAATTGCTCGATTTT
>NW_025063185.1:0-11163 GCF_018153295.1 Drosophila grimshawi
TGACCCTATTTAATGTTTGGTTTATATTTTCTACTAATCGAAGAATATCCCTTAATATCTTTCTTAGATGAGTCGGAAGTCAAATTATTTAATGCAGTTTTGTTTCCAAAGATCGAGTGAATTCTAAAAACCACTTTATAATTGAAATGGGCCAATTTGTGACAAAGATATGGACATTTATTTCAAGGTGCTGGTATTTAATGCTTTGCCTTTATATTTTCTAGAATTTCGAAGAGTATCCCTTAATATCTTTCTTAGATCAACGGAAGTCAAATTATTTTAATGCAGTTTCTGTTTCAAAGATCAAGTGAATTCTAAAAACACCTCTATAATTGAAATGGGGCAATTTTTGACGAAGATATGGCCATTTATTTCAAGGTAGACCCTATTTAATGCTTTCCATATATTTTCTATTTATCGAAGAATATCCCTTAATATCTTTCTTAGATGAGTCGGAAGTCAAATTATTTTAATGCAGTTTTGTTCCAAAGATCGAGTGAATTCTAAAAACACCTTTATAATTGAAATGGGGCACTTTTTGACGAAGATATGGCCATTTATTTCAAGGTTGACCCTATTTAATGTTTGGCTTATATTTTCTATTAATCGAAGAATATCCCTTAATATCTTTCTTAGATGAGTCGGAAGTCAAATTATTTTAATGCAGTTTTGTTCCAAAGATCGAGCGAATTCTAAAAACACCTTCATAATTGAAATATGGCAATTTTTGACGAAGATATGGTCATTTATTTCATGGTAGACCCTATTTAATGCTTTCCATATATTTTCTATTTATCGGAGAATATCCCTTAATATCCCTCTTAGATGAGTTGGAAGTCAAATAATTTGAATGCAGTTTTGATCCAAAGATCGAGCGAATTCCAAAACATCTTTATAATTGAAATGGGGCAATTTTTGACGAAGATATGGCCATTTATTTCAAGATAGACCTTATTTAATGCTTTCCACATATTTTCTGTTAATCAAGAATATCCCTTAATATCTTTCTTAGATGAGTCGGAAATCAACTTATTTTAATGCAGTTTTGTTTCAAAGATCGAGTGAATTCTAAAAACACCTTTATAATTGAAATGGGGCAATTTTGGACGAAGATATGGCCATTTATTTCAAGGTAGACCCTATTTAATGCTTTCCATATATTTTCTGTTAATCAAAAATATCCCTTAATATCTTTCTTAGATGAGTCGGAAGTCAAATTATTTTAATGCAGTTTTGTTCCAAAGATCGAGCGAATTCCAAAAACACCTTTATAATTGAAATGGGGCAATTGTTGACGAAGATATAGCCATTTATTTCAAGGTAGACCCTATTTAATGTTTGCCTTATATTTTCTATTAATCGAAGAATATCTCTTAATATCTTTCTTAGATGAGTCGGAAGTCAAATTATTTTAATGCAGTTTTGTTCCAAAGATTGAGTGAATTCTAAAAACACCTTTATAATTGAAATGGGGCAATTTTGGACGAAGATATGGCCATTTATTTCAAGGTAGACCCTATTTAATGCTTTCCATATATTTTCTGTTAATCAACAATATCCCTTAATATCTTTCTTAGATGTATCGCAAGTCAAAATATTTTAATGCAGTTTTGTTCCAAAGATCGAGTGAATTCTAAAACCACCTCCATAATTGAAATGGGGCAATTTGAGACAAAGATATGGCCAATTATTTCAAGGTTGACCCTATTTAATGTTTGGCTTATATTTTCTATTAATCGAAGAATATCCCTTACTATCTTTCTTAGATGAGTCGAAAGTCAAATTATTTTAATGCAGTTTTGTTCCAAAGATCGAGCGAATTCTAAAAACACCTCTATAATTGAAATGGGGCAATTTTTGATGAAGATATGGCCAATTATTTCAAGGTTGACCCTATTTAATGTTTGCCTTATATTTTCTATTAATCGAAGAATATCCCTTACTATCTTTCTTAGATGAGTCGGAAGTCAAATTATTTTAATGCAGTTTTGTTCCAAAGATCTAGTGAATTCTAAAAACACCTCTATAATTGAAATGGGGCAATTTGAGACGAAGATATGGCCATTTATTTCAAGGTTGACCCTATTTAATGTTTGGCTTATATTTTCTACTAATCGAAGAATATCTCTTAATATCTTTCTTAGATGAGTCGGAAGTCAAATTATTTTAATGCAGTTTTGTTTCGAAGATTGATTGAATTCTAAAAACACCTTTATAATTGAAATGGGGCAATTTTTGACGAAGATATGGCCATTTATTTCAAGGTAGAGCCTATTTAATGCTTTCCATATATTTTCTATTTATCGAAGAATATCCCTTAATATCTTTCTTAGATGAACGAAAGTCAAATTATTTTAATGCAGTTTTGTTTCAAAGATCGAGTGAATTCTAAAAACACCTTTATAATTGAAATGGGTCAATTTTTGACGAAGATATGGCCATTTATTTCAAGGTAGACCCTATTTAATGCTTTCCATATAATTTCTAGAATTCGAAGAATATCCCTTAATATCTTTCTTAGATGAACGAAAGTCAAATTATTTTAATGCAGTTTTGTTTCAAAGATTGAGTGAATTCTAAAAACACCTTTATGATTGAAATGCGGCAATTTTGGACGAAGATATGGCCAATTATTTCAAGGTTGACCCTATTTAATGTTTGGCTTATATTTTCTATTAATCGAAGAATATCCCTTAATATCTTTCTTAGATGAGTCGGAAGTCAAATTATTTTAATGCAGTTTTGTTCCAAAGATCGAGCGAATTCTAAAAACACCTTTATAATTGAAATGGGCCAATTTGAGACAAAGATATGGCCATTTATTTCAAGGTTGGTATTTAATGTTTGCCTTATATTTTCTAGAATTCGAAGAATATCCCTTAATATCTTTCTTAGATGAATCGCAAGTCAAAATATTTTAATGCAGTTTTGTTTCAAAGATTGAGTGAATTCTAAAAACATCTTTATAATTGAAATGGGGCAATTTTTGACGAAGATATGGCCATTTATTTCAAGGTAGAGCCTATTTAATGCTTTCCATATATTTTCTATTTATCGAAGAATATCCCTTAATATCTTTCTTAGATGAGTCGGAAGTCAAATTATTTTAATGCAGTTTTGTTCCAAAGATTGAGTGAATTCTAAAAACACCTTTATAATTGAAATGGGGCAATTTTGGACGAAGATATGGCCATTTATTTCAAGGTAGACCCTATTTAATGCTTTCCATATATTTTCTGTTAATCAACAATATCCCTTAATATCTTTCTTAGATGAATCGCAAGTCAAAATATTTTAATGCAGTTTTGTTCCAAAGATCGAGTGAATTCTAAAACCACCTCCATAATTGAAATGGGGCAATTTGAGACAAAGATATGGCCAATTATTTCAAGGTTGACCCTATTTAATGTTTGGCTTATATTTTCTATTAATCGAAGAATATCCCTTACTATCTTTCTTAGATGAGTCGAAAGTCAAATTATTTTAATGCAGTTTTGTTCCAAAGATCGAGCGAATTCTAAAAACACCTCTATAATTGAAATGGGGCAATTTTTGACGAAGATATGGCCATTTATTTCAAGGTTGACCCTATTTAATGTTTGCCTTATATTTTCTATTAATCGAAGAATATCTCTTAATATCTTTCTTAGATGAGTCGGAAGTCAAATTATTTTAATGCAGTTTTGTTCCAAAGATCGAGTGAATTCTAAAAGCACCTCTATAATTGAAATAGGGCAATTTGAGACAAAGATATGGCCATTTATTTCAAGGTTGACCCTATTTAATGTTTGGCTTATATTTTCTATTAATCGAAGAATATCTCTTAATATCTTTCTTAGATGAGTCGGAAGTCAAATTATTTTAATGCAGTTTTGTTCCAAAGATCGAGTGAATTCTAAAAACACCTTTATAATTGAAATGGGGCAATTTTTGACGAAGATATGGCCATTTATTTCAAGGTAGACCCTATTTAATGCTTTCCATATATTTTCTAGAATTCGAAGAATATCCCTTAATATTTTTCTTAGATGAACGGAAGTCAAATTATTTTAATGCAGTTTTGTTTCAAAGATTGAGTGAATTCTAAAAACATCTTTATAATTGAAATGGGGCAATTTTTGACGAAGATATGGCCATTTATTTCAAGGTAGAGCCTATTTAATGCTTTCCATATATTTTCTATTTATCGAAGAATATCCCTTAATATCTTTCTTAGATGAGTCGGAAGTCAAATTATTTTAATGCAGTTTTGTTCCAAAGATCGAGTGAATTCTAAAAACACCTTTATAATTGAAATGGGGCAATTTTTGACGAAGATATGGCCATTTATTTCAAGGTTGACCCTATTTAATGTTTGGCTTATATTTTCTATTAATCGAAGAATATCCCTTAATATCTTTCTTAGATGAGTCGGAAGTCAAATTATTTTAATGCAGTTTTGTTCCAAAGATCGAGCGAATTCTAAAAACACCTTTATAATTGAAATGGGCCAATTTGAGACAAAGATATGGCCATTTATTTCAAGGTTGGTATTTAATGTTTGCCTTATATTTTCTAGAATTCGAAGAATATCCCTTAATATCTTTCTTAGATCAACGGAAGTCAAATTATTTTAATGCAGTTTTGTTTCAAAGATCAAGTGAATTCTAAAAACACCTCTATAATTGAAATAGGGCAATTTTTGACGAAGATATGGCCATTTATTTCAAGGTAGAGCCTATTTAATGCTTTCCATATATTTTCTATTTATCGAAGAATATCCCTTAATATCTTTCTTAGATGAGTCGGACGTCAAATTATTTTAATGCAGTTTTGTTCCAAAGATCGAGTGAATTCTAAAAACACCTTTATAATTGAAATGGGGCACTTTTTGACGAAGATATGGCCATTTATTTCAAGGTTGACCCTATTTAATGTTTGGCTTATATTTTCTATTAATCGAAGAATATCCCTTAATATCTTTCTTAGATGAGTCGGAAGTCAAATTATTTTAATGCAGTTTTGTTCCAAAGATCGAGCGAATTCTAAAAACACCTTCATAATTGAAATATGGCAATTTTTGACGAAGATATGGTCATTTATTTCATGGTAGACCCTATTTAATGCTTTCCATATATTTTCTATTTATCGGAGAATATCCCTTAATATCCCTCTTAGATGAGTTGGAAGTCAAATAATTTGAATGCAGTTTTGATCCAGAGATCGAGCGAATTCCAAAAACATCTTTATAATTGAAATGGGGCAATTTTGGACGAAGATATGGCCATTTATTTCAAGATAGACCTTATTTAATGCTTTCCACATATTTTCTGTTAATCAAGAATATCCCTTAATATCTTTCTTAGATGAGTCGGAAATCAACTTATTTTAATGCAGTTTTGTTCCAAAGATCGAGTGAATTCTAAAAACACCTTTATAATTGAAATGGGGCAATTTTGGACGAAGATATGGCCATTTATTTCAAGGTAGACCCTATTTAATGCTTTCCATATATTTTCTGTTAATCAAAAATATCCCTTAATATCTTTCTTAGATGAGTCGGAAGTCAAATTATTTTAATGCAGTTTTGTTCCAAAGATCAAGCGAATTCCAAAAACACCTTTATAATTGAAATGGGGCAATTGTTGACGAAGATATAGCCATTTATTTCAAGGTAGACCCTATTTAATGTTTGCCTTATATTTTCTATTAATCGAAGAATATCTCTTAATATCTTTCTTAGATGAGTCGGAAGTCAAATTATTTTAATGCAGTTTTATTCCCAAGATTGAGTGAATTCTAAAAACACCTTTATAATTGAAATGGGGCAATTTTGGACGAAGATATGGCCATTTATTTCAAGGTAGACCCTATTTAATGCTTTCCATATATTTTCTGTTAATCAACAATATCCCTTAATATCTTTCTTAGATGAATCGCAAGTCAAAATATTTTAATGCAGTTTTGTTCCAAAGATCGAGTGAATTCTAAAACCACCTCCATAATTGAAATGGGGCAATTTGAGACAAAGATATGGCCAATTATTTCAAGGTTGACCCTATTTAATGTTTGGCTTATATTTTCTATTAATCGAAGAATATCCCTTACTATCTTTCTTAGATGAGTCGAAAGTCAAATTATTTTAATGCAGTTTTGTTCCAAAGATCGAGCGAATTCTAAAAACACCTCTATAATTGAAATGGGGCAATTTTTGACGAAGATATGGCCATTTATTTCAAGGTTGACCCTATTTAATGTTTGCCTTATATTTTCTATTAATCGAAGAATATCTCTTAATATCTTTCTTAGATGAGTCGGAAGTCAAATTATTTTAATGCAGTTTTGTTCCAAAGATCGAGTGAATTCTAAAAACACCTCTATAATTGAAATGGGGCAATTTGAGACAAAGATATGGCCATTTATTTCAAGGTTGACCCTATTTAATGTTTGGCTTATATTTTCTACTAATCGAAGAATATCTCTTAATATCTTTCTTAGATGAGTCGGAAGTCAAATTATTTTAATGCAGTTTTGTTCCGAAGATCGAGCGAATTCTAAAAACACCTCTATAATTGAAATGGGACAATTTTTGACGAAGATATGGCCATTTATTTCAAGGTAGACCCTATTTAATGCTTTCCATATATTTTCTAGAATTCGAAGAATATCCCTTAATATCTTTCTTAGATGAACGGAAGTCAAATTATTTTAATGCAGTTTTGTTTCAAAGATCAAGTGAATTCTAAAAACACCTCTATAATTGAAATGGGGCAATTTTTGACGAAGATATGGCCATTTATTTCAAGGTAGAGCCTATTTAATGCTTTCCATATATTTTCTATTTATCGAAGAATATCCCTTAATATCTTTCTTAGATGAGTCGGAAGTCAAATTATTTTAATGCAGTTTTGTTCCAAAGATCGAGTGAATTCTAAAAACACCTTTATAATTGAAATGGGGCAATTTTTGACGAAGATATGGCCATTTATTTCAAGGTTGACCCTATTTAATGTTTGGCTTATATTTTCTATTAATCGAAGAATATCCCTTAATATCTTTCTTAGATGAGTCGGAAGTCAAATTATTTTAATGCAGTTTTGTTCCAAAGATCGAGCGAATTCTAAAAACACCTTTATAATTGAAATGGGCCAATTTGAGACAAAGATATGGCCATTTATTTCAAGGTTGGTATTTAATGTTTGCCTTATATTTTCTAGAATTCGAAGAATATCCCTTAATATCTTTCTTAGATCAACGGAAGTCAAATTATTTTAATGCAGTTTTGTTTCAAAGATCAAGTGAATTCTAAAAACACCTCTATAATTGAAATAGGGCAATTTTTGACGAAGATATGGCCATTTATTTCAAGGTAGAGCCTATTTAATGCTTTCCATATATTTTCTATTTATCGAAGAATATCCCTTAATATCTTTCTTAGATGAGTCGGAAGTCAAATTATTTTAATGCAGTTTTGTTCCAAAGATCGAGCGAATTCTAAAAACACTTTTATAATTGAAATCGGGCAATTTTTGACGAAGATATGGCCATTTATTTCAAGGTTGACCCTATTTAATGTTTGGCTTATATTTTCTATTAATCGAAGAATATCCCTTAATATCTTTCTTAGATGAGTCGGAAGTCAAATTATTTTAATGCAGTTTTTGTTCCAAAGATCAAGTGAATTCTAAAAAACACCTTTATAATTGAAATGGGGCAATTTGAGACAAAGATATGGCCATTTATTTCAAGGTTGACCCTATTTAATGCTTGCCTTATATTTTCTATTAATCGAAGAATATCCCTTAATATCTTTCTTAGATGAGTCGGAAGTCAAATTATTTTAATGCAGTTTTGTTCCAAAGATCGAGTGAATTCTAAAAACACCTCTATAATTGAAATGGGGCAATTTTGGACGAAGATATGGCCATTTATTTCAAGGTAGACCCTATTTAATGCTTTCCTTATATTTTCTATTAATCGAAGAATATCCCTTAATATCTTTCTTAGATGAGTCGGACGTCAAATTATTTTAATGCAGTTTTGTTCCAAAGATCGAGTGAATTCTAAAAACACCTTTATAATTGAAATGGGGCAATTTTGGACGAAGATATGGCCATTTATTTCAAAGGTTGACCCTATTTAATGTTTGGCTTATATTTTCTATTAATCGAAGAATATCTCTTAATATCTTTCTTAGATGAGTCGGAAGTCAAATTATTTTAATGCAGTTTTTGTTCCAAAGATTGAGTGAATTCTAAAAACACCTTTATAATTGAAATGGGGCAATTTTTGACGAAGATATGGCCATTTATTTCAAGGTAGACCCTATTTAATGCTTTCCATATATTTTCTATTTATCGAAGAATATCCCTTAATATCTTTCTTAGATGAGTCGGAAGTCAAATTATTTTAATGCAGTTTTGTTCCAAAGATCACATGAATTCTAAAAACACCTCTCTAATTGAAATGGAGCAATTTTTGACGAAGATATGGCCATTTATTTCAAGGTAGAGTCTATTTAATGCTTTCCATATATTTTCCATTTATCGAAGAATATCCCTTAATATCTTTCTTAGATGAGTCGGAAGTCAAATTATTTTAATGCAGATTTGTTCCAAAGATCGAGTGAATTCTAAAAACACCTTTATAATTGAAATGGGGCAATTTTTGACGAAGATATGGCCATTTATTTCAAGGTTGACCCTATTTAATGCTTTCCTTATATTTTCTATTAATCGAAGAATATCCCTTAATATCTTTGCTTAGATGAGTCGGAAGTCAAATTATTTTCAATGCAGTTTTGTTCCAAAGATCGAGCGAATTTAAAAAACACCTTTATATTGAAATGGGCCAATTTTTGGACAAAGATATGGCCATTTATTTCAAGGTTGCTATTTAATGTTTGCCTTATATTTTCTAGAATTCGAAGAATATCCCTTAATATCTTTCTTAGATCAACGGAAGTCAAATTATTTTAATGCAGTTTTGTTTCAAAGATTGAGTGAATTCTAAAAACACCTCTATAATTGAAATAGGGCAATTTTTGACGAAGATATGGCCATTTATTTCAAGGTAGAGCCTATTTAATGCTTTCCATATATTTTCTATTTATCGAAGAATATCCCTTAATATCTTTCTTAGATGAGTCGGAAGTCAAATTATTTTAATGCAGTTTTGTTCCAAAGATCGAGTGAATTCTAAAAACACCTTTGAGTAATTGAAATGGGGCAATTTTGACGAAGATATGGCCATTTATTTCAAGGTTGACCCTATTTAATGTTTGGCTTATATTTTCTATTTATCGAAGAATATCCCTTAATATCTTTCTTAGATGTGTCGGAAGTCAAATTATTTTAATGCAGTTTTGTTCCAAAGATCGAGCGAATTCTAAAAACACCTTTATAATTGAAATAGGGCAATTTGGACGAAGATATGGCCATTTATGCTTCAAGGTAGACCCTATTTAATGCTTTCCATATATTTTCTATTTATCGGAGAATATCCCTTAATATCTTTCTTAGATGAGTCGGAAGTCAAATTATTTTAATGCAGTTTTGATCCAAAGATCGAGCGAATTCCAAAAAACACCTTTATAGTTAAAATGGGGCAATTTTTGACGAAGATATAGCCATTTATTTCAAGATAGACCCTATTTAATGTTTTCCACATATTTTCTGTTAATCGAAGAATATCTCTTAATATCTTTCTTAGATGAGCTTCGGAAATCAACTTATTTTAGTGCAGTTTTGATCTAAAGATCGAGTGAATTCTAAAAACACCTTTATAATTGAACGTGGCAATTTTGGACGAAGATTGGCCATTTATTTCAAGGTAGACCCTATTTAATGCTTTCCATATATTTTCTGTTAATCAACAATATCCCTTAATATCTTTCTTAGATGAATCGCAAGTCAAACTATTTTAATGCAGTTTTGTTCCAAAGATCGAGTGAATTCAAAAACCACCTTTATAATTGAAATGGGGCAATTTTTGACGAAGATATAGCCATTTATTTCAAGGTTGACCCTATTTAATGTTTGCCTTATATTTTCTATTAATCGAAGAATATCCCTTACTATCTTTCTTAGATGAGTCGGAAGTCAAATTATTTTAATGCAGTTTTTGTTTCAAAGATTGAGTGAATTCTAAAAACACCTTTATAATTGAAATGGGGCAATTTTTGACGAAGATATGGCCATTTATTTCAAGGTTGACCCTATTTAATGTTTGCCTTATATTTTCTGTTAATCGAACAATATCTCTTAATATCTTTCTTAGATGAATCGCAAGTCAAAATTAATTTAATGCAGTTTTGTTCCAAAGATCGAGCGAATTTCTAAAAACACCTCTTATAATTGAAATGAGGCAATTTCGCGACGAAGATATGGCCATTTATTTCAAGGTTAACCCTATTTAATGTTTGGCTTATATTTTCTATTAATCGAAGAATGTCTCTTAATATCTTTCTTAGATGAGTGGAAGTCAAATTATTTTTAATGCAGTTTTGTTCCCAAGATCGAGTGAATTCTAAAAACACCTTTATAATTGAAATGGGGCAATTTTTGACGAAGATATGGCTTTTTATTTCAAGGTAGACCCTATTTAATGCTTCCATATATTTTCTATTTATCGAAGATTATCCCTTAATATCTTTCTTAGATGAATCGCAAGTCAAAATAATTTAATGCAGTTTTGTTCCAAAGATCGAGTGAATTCTAAAAACACCTTTTATAATTGAAATGGAAGAAGCGAGGAAGATAAGGCCATTTATTTCAAGGTAGACCCTATTTAATGCTTTCCATATATTTTCTGTTAATCAACAATATCCTTTAATATCTTTCTTAGATGAGTCGGAAGTCAAATTATTTTTTAATGCAGTTTTGTTCCAAAGATCAAGTGAATTCTAAAAACCACCTCAATAATTGAAATGGGGCAATTTGAGACAAAGATATGGCCAATTATTTCAAGGTTGACCCTATTTAATGTTTGGCTCTATTTATTAATCGAAGAACTAAACCAAATGATCTTTCTTAGATGAAAAAGAGTAAATTATTTTAAATCAGTTTTGTTCCAAAATCGAGGAATTTCTAAAAACACCTTTATAATTGAAATGGGGCACTTTTTAACGAAGATATGGCCATTTATTTCAAGGTTGACCCTATTTAATGTTTGCTTATATTTTCT
>NW_025063186.1:0-29442 GCF_018153295.1 Drosophila grimshawi
AGTTTCTGTTTCCAAATTCAAACGGATGTATCTTCGCCAATAATTGTCAGAAGTTAGAATTTCTTTCAATATTATGAAGCCCTTTTTATATATTTTGATTCTGCATCAAAAGCTGAAAATATGTAGGTTCGAAGTCATTTCGCGAAATTGACGTTTTAAGTTTCTGTTTCCAAATTCAAATGGATGTATCTTCGCCAATAATTGTCAGAAGTTACAATTTCTTTCAACATTATGAAGCCCTTTTTATATATTTTACTCTGCATCAAAATCTGAAAATATGTAGTCTCGGAGTCATTTCGAGAAATTGACGTTTTAAGTTTCTGTTTCCAAATTCAAACGGATGTATCTTCGCCAATAATTGTCAGAAGTTAGAATTTCTTTCAACATTATGAAGCCCTTTTTATATATTTTGACTATGCATCAAAAGCTGAAAATATGTAGTCGCGAAGTCATTTCGAGAAATTGACGTTTTAAGTTTCTGTTTCCAAATTCAAACGGATGTATCTTCGCCAATAATTGTCAGCAGTCAGAATTTCTTTCAACACTATGAAGCCCTTTTTATATATTTTGACTCTGCATCAAAAGCTGAAAATATGTAGTCTTGAAGTCATTTCCAGAAATCGACGTTTTAAGTTTCTGTTTCCAAATTCAAACGGATGTATCTTCGCCAATAATTGTCAGAAGTTAGAATTTCTTTCAACATTATGAAGCCCTTTTTATATATTTTGATTCAGCATCAAAAGCTGAAAATATGTAGTCTCGAAGTCATTTCGCGAAATTGACGTTTTAAGTTTCTGTTTCCAAATTCAAACGGATGTATCTTCGCCAATAATTGTCAGAAGTTAGAATTTCTTTCAACATTATGAAGCCCTTTTTATATATTTTGATTCTGCATCAAAAGCTGAAAATATGTAGTCTCGAAGTCATTTCGAGAAATTGACGTTTTACGTTTCTGTTTCCAAATTCAAACGGTTGTATCTTCGCCAATAATTGTCCAAAGTCAGAATTTCTTTCAACATTATGAAGCCCTTTTTATATATTTTGATTCTGCATAAAAAGTTGAAAATATGTAGTCTCGAAGTCATTTCGAGAAATTGACGTTTTAAAGTTCTGTTTCCAAATTCAAATGGATGTATCTTCGCCAATAATTGTCAGAAGTTAGAATTTCTTTCAACATTATGAAGCCCTTTTTATATATTTTGATTCTGCATCAAAAGCTGAAAATATGTAGTCTCGAAGTCATTTCGAGAAATTGACGTTTTACGTTTCTGTTTCCAAATTCAAACGGATGTATCTTCGCCAATAATTGTCAGAAGTTAGAATTTCTTTCAACATTATGAAGCCCTTTTTATATATTTTGACTCTGCTTCAAAAGCTGAAAATATGTAGTCTCGAAGTCATTTCGAGAAATTGACGTTTCAAGTTTCTGTTTCCAAATTCAAACGGATGTATCTTCGCCAATAATTGTCAGAAGTTAGAATTTCATTCGGCATTATGAAGCCCTTTTTTATATATTTTGACTCTGCTTCAAAAGCTGAAAATATGTAGTCTCGAAGTCATTTCGAGAAATTGACGTTTTAAGTTTCTGTTTCCAAATTCAAACGGATGTATCTTCGCCAATAATTGTCAGAAGTTAGAATTTCTTTCACCATTATGAAGCTCTTTTATATATTTTGACTCTGCATCAAAAGCTGAAAATATGTAGTCTCGAAGTCATTTCGAGAAATTGACGTTTTAAGTTTCTGTTTCCAAATTCAAACGGATGTATCTTCGCCAATAATTGTCAGAAGTTAGAATTTCTTTCAACATTATGAAGCCCTTTTTATATATTTTGATTGTGCATCAAAAGCTGAAAATATGTAGTCTCGAAGTCATTTCGAGAAATTGACGTTTTAAGTTTCTGTTTCCAAATTCAAACGGATGTATCTTCGCCAATAATTGTCAGAAGTTAGAATTTCTTTCAGCATTATGAAGCCCTTTTTATATATTTTGACTCTGCATCAAAAGCTGAAAATATGTAGTCTCGAAGTCATTTCGAGAAATTGACGTTTTAGGTTTCTGTTTCCAAATTCAAGCGGATGTATCTTCGCCAATAATTGTCAGAGGTTAGAATTTCGTTCAACATTATGAAGGCCCTTTTTATATACTTTGATTCTGCATCAAAAGCTGAAAATATGTAGTCTCGAAGTCATTTCGAGAAATTGACGTTTTAAGTTTCTGTTTCCAAATTCAAACGGATGTATCTTTGCCAATAATTGTCAGAAGTTAGAATTTCTTTCAACACTATGAAGCCCTTTTTATATATTTTGATTCTGCATCAAAAGCTGAAAATATGTAGTCTCGAAGTCATTTCGAGAAATTGACGTTTTAAGTTTCTGTTTCCAAATTCAAACGG
Source organism: Drosophila grimshawi (assembly GCF_018153295.1). Taxonomy (NCBI): domain Eukaryota; kingdom Metazoa; phylum Arthropoda; class Insecta; order Diptera; family Drosophilidae; genus Drosophila; species Drosophila grimshawi. Next base: position 2,396 of record NW_025063186.1, read on the forward strand.
ATGTATCTTCGCCAATAATTGTCAGAAGTTAGAATTTTCTTTCAACATTATGAAGCCCCTTTTATATATTTTGACTCTGCATCAAAAGCTGAAAATATGTAGTCTCGAAGTTATTTCGAAAAATTGACGTTTTAAGTTTCTGTTTCCAAATTCAAACGGATGTATGTTCGCCAATAATTGTCAGAAGTTAGAATTTCTTTCAACATTATGAAGCCCTTTTTATATATTTTGACTGTGCATCAAAAGCTGAAAATGTGTAGTCTCGAAGTCATTTCGAGAAATTGACGTTTTAAGTTTCTGTTTCCAAATTCAAACGGATGTATCTTCGCCAATAATTGTCAGAAGTTAGATTTTCTTTCAACATTATGAAGCCCTTTTTATATATTTTGACCCTGCATCAAAAGCTGAAAATATGTAGTCTCGAAGTTATTTCGAGAAATTGACGTTTTAAGTTTCTGTTTCCAAATTCAAACGGATGTATCTTCGCCAATAATTGTCAGAAGTTAGAATTTCTTTCAACATTATGAAGCCCTTTTTATATATTTTGACCCTGCATTAAAAGCTGAAAATATGTAGTCTCGAAGTCATTTCGAGAAATTGACGTTTAAAGTTTCTGTTTCCAAATTCAAACGGATGTATCTTCGCCAATAATTGTCAGAAGTTAGAATTTCTTTCAACATTATGAAGCCCATTTTATATATTTTGATTCTGCAACAAAAAAGCTGAAAATATGTAGTCTCGAAGTCATTTCGAGAAAATGGCGTTTTAAGTTTCTGTTTCCAAATTCAAACGGATGTATCTTCGCCAATAATTGTCAGAAGTTAGAATTTCTTTCAACATTATGAAGCCCTTTTTATATATTTTGACTATGCATCAAAAGCTGAAAATATGTAGTCTCGAAGTCATTTCGCGAAATTGACGTTTTAAGTTTCTGTTTCCAAATTCAAACGGATGTATCTTCGCCAATAATTGACAGAAGTTAGAATTTCTTTCAACATTATGAAGCCCTTTTTATATATTTTGATTCTGCATAAAAAGCTGAAAATATGTAGTCTCAAAGTCATTTCGAGAAATTGACGTTTTAAGTTTCTGTTTCCAAATTCAAATGGATGTATCTTCGCCAATAATTGTCAGCAGTTAGAATTTCTTTCAACATTATGAAGCCCTTTTTATATATTTTGACTCTGCATCAAAAGCTGAAAATATGTAGTCGCGAAGTCATTTCGAGATATTGGCGGTTTAAGTTTCTTTTCCCAAATTCAAACGGATGTATCTTCGCCAATAATTGTCAGAAGTTAGAATTTCTTTCAACATTATGAAGCCCTTTTTATATATTTTGACTCTGCTTCAAAAGCTGAAAATATGTAGTCTCGAAGTCATTTCGAGAAATTGACGTTTCAAGTTTCTGTTTCCAAATTCAAACGGATGTATCTTCGCCAATAATAGTCAGAAGTTAGCATTTCTTTCAACATTATGAAGCCCTTTTTATATATTTTGATTCTGCATCAAAAGCTGAAAATATGTAGTCTCGAAGTCATTTCGAGAAATTGACGTTTTAAGTTTCTGTTTCCAAATTCAAACGGATGTATGTTCGCCAATAATTGTCAGAAGTTAGAATTTCTTTCAACATTATGAAGCCCTTTTTATATATTTTGACTCTGCATCAAAAGCTGAAAATATGTAGTCTCGAAGTCATTTCGAGAAATTGACGTTTTAAGTTTCTGTTTCCAAATTCAAACGGATGTATCTTCGCCAATAATTGTCAGAAGTTAGAATTTCTTTCAACATTATGAAGCCCTTTTTATATTTTTTGATTCTGCATCAAAAGCTGAAAATATGTAGTCTTGAAGTCATTTCGAGAAATCGACGTTTTAAGTCTCTGTTTCCAAATTCAAACGGATGTATCTTCGCCAATAATTGTCAGAAGTTAGAATTTCTTTCAACATTATGAAGCCCATTTTATATATTTTGATTCTGCAACAAAAGCTGAAAATATGTAGTCTCGAAGTCATTTCGAGAAAATGGCGTTTTAAGTTTCTGTTTCCAAATTCAAACGGATGTATCTTCGCCAATAATTGTCAGAAGTTAGAATTTCTTTCAACATTATGAAGCCCTTTTTATATATTTTGACTATGCATCAAAAGCTGAAAATATGTAGTCTCGAAGTCATTTCGCGAAATTGACGTTTTAAGTTTCTGTTTCCAAATTCAAACGGATGTATCTTCGCCAATAATTGACAGAAGTTAGAATTTCTTTCAACATTATGAAGCCCTTTTTATATATTTTGATTCTGCATAAAAAGCTGAAAATATGTAGTCTCGAAGTCATTTCGAGAAATTGACGTTTTAAGTTTCTGTTTCCAAATTCAAATGGATGTATCTTCGCCAATAATTGTCAGAAGTTAGAATTTCTTTCAACATTATGAAGCCCTTTTTATATATTTTGATTCTGCATCAAAAGCTGAAAATATGTAGTCTCGAAGTCATTTCGAGAAATTGACGTTTCAAGTTTCTGTTTCCAAATTCAAACGGATGTATCTTCGCCAATAATTGTCAGAAGTTAGAATTTCATTCGGCATTATGAAGCCCTTTTTATATATTTTGACTCTGCTTCAAAAGCTGAAAATATGTAGTCTCGAAGTCATTTCGAGAAATTGACGTTTTAAGTTTCTGTTTCCAAATTCAAACGGATGTATCTTCGCCAATAATTGTCAGAAGTTAGAATTTCTTTCACCATTATGAAGCTCTTTTTATATATTTTGACTCTGCATCAAAAGCTGAAAATATGTAGTCTCGAAGTCATTTCGCGAAATTGACGTTTTAAGTTTCTGTTTCCAAATTCAAACGGATGTATCTTCGCCAATAATTGTCAGAAGTTAGAATTTCTTTCAACATTATGAAGCCCTTTTTATATATTTTGATTGTGCATCAAAAGCTGAAAATATGTAGTCTCGAAGTCATTTCGAGAAATTGACGTTTTAAGTTTCTGTTTCCAAATTCAAACGGATGTATCTTCGCCAATAATTGTCAGAAGTTAGAATTTCTTTCAACATTATGAAGCCCTTTTTATATATTTTGACTCTGCATCAAAAGCTGAAAATATGTAGTCTCGAAGTCATTTCGAGAAATTGACGTTTTAGGTTTCTGTTTCCAAATTCAAACGGATGTATCTTCGCCAATAATTGTCAGAAGTTAGAATTTCTTTCAACATTATGAAGCCCTTTTTATATATTTTGACTCTGCTTCAAAAGCTGAAAATATGTAGTCTCGAAGTCATTTCGAGAAATTGACGTTTTAAGTTTCTGTTTCCAAATTCAAACGGATGTATCTTTGCCAATAATTGTCAGAAGTTAGAATTTCTTTCAACATTATGAAGCCCTTTTTATATATTTTGATTCTGCATCAAAAGCTGAAAATATGTAGTCTCGAAGTCATTTCGAGAAATTGACGTTTTAAGTTTCTGTTTCCAAATTCAAACGGATGTATCTTCGCCAATAATTGTCAGAAGTTAGATTTTCTTTCAACATTATGAAGCCCTTTTTATATATTTTGACTCTGCATCAAAAGCTGAAAATATGTAGTCTCGAAGTTATTTCGAGAAATTGACGTTTTAAGTTTCTGTTTCCAAATTCAAACGGATGTATCTTCGCCAATAATTGTCAGAAGTTAGAATTTCTTTCAACATTATGAAGCCCTTTTTATATATTTTGACTCTGCATTAAAAGCTGAAAATATGTAGTCTCGAAGTCATTTCGAGAAATCGACGTTTTAAGTTTCTGTTTCCAAATTCAAACGGATGTATCTTCGCCAATAATTGTCAGAAGTTAGATTTTCTTTCAACATTATGAAGCCCTTTTTATATATTTTGACCCTGCATCAAAAGCTGAAAATATGTAGTCTCGAAGTTATTTCGAGAAATTGATGTTTTAAGTTTCTGTTTCCAAATTCAAACGGATGTATCTTCGCCAATAATTGTCAGAAGTTAGAATTTCTTTCAACATTATGAAGCCCTTTTTATATATTTTGACCCTGCATTAAAAGCTGAAAATATGTAGTCTCGAAGTCATTTCGAGAAATTGACGTTTAAAGTTTCTGTTTCCAAATTCAAACGGATGTATCTTCGCCAATAATTGTCAGAAGTTAGAATTTCTTTCAACATTATGAAGCCCATTTTATATATTTTGATTCTGCAACAAAAGCTGAAAATATGTAGTCTCGAAGTCATTTCGAGAAAATGGCGTTTTAAGTTTCTGTTTCCAAATTCAAACGGATGTATCTTCGCCAATAATTGTCAGAAGTTAGAATTTCTTTCAACATTATGAAGCCCTTTTTATATATTTTGACTATGCATCAAAAGCTGAAAATATGTAGTCTCGAAGTCATTTCGCGAAATTGACGTTTTAAGTTTCTGTTTCCAAATTCAAACGGATGTATCTTCGCCAATAATTGACAGAAGTTAGAATTTCTTTCAACATTATGAAGCCCTTTTTATATATTTTGATTCTGCATAAAAAGCTGAAAATATGTAGTCTCAAAGTCATTTCGAGAAATTGACGTTTTAAGTTTCTGTTTCCAAATTCAAATGGATGTATCTTCGCCAATAATTGTCAGAAGTTAGAATTTCTTTCAACATTATGAAGCCCTTTTTATATATTTTGACTCTGCATCAAAAGCTGAAAATATGTAGTCTCGAAGTCATTTCGAGATATTGGCGGTTTAAGTTTCTTTTCCCAAATTCAAACGGATGTATCTTCGCCAATAATTGTCAGAAGTCAGAATTTCTTTCAACATTATGAAGCCCTTTTTTATATATTTTGACACTGCTTCAAAAGCTGAAAATATGTAGTCTCGAAGTCATTTCGAGAAATTGACGTTTTAAGTTTCTGTTTCCAAATTCAAACGGATGTATCTTCGCCAATAATTGTCAGAAGTTAGAATTTCTTTCAACATTATGAAGCCCTTTTTATATATTTTGACTCTGCTTCAAAAGCTGAAAATATGTAGTCTCGAAGTCATTTCGAGAAATTGACGTTTTAAGTTTCTGTTTCCAAATTCAAACGGATGTATGTTCGCCAATAATTGTCAGAAGTTAGAATTTCTTTCAACATTATGAAGCCCTTTTTATATATTTTGATTCTGCATCAAAAGCTGAAAATATGTAGTCTTGAAGTCATTTCGAGAAATTGACGTTTTAAGTTTCTGTTTCCAAATTCAAACGGATGTATCTTCGCCAATAATTGTCAGAAGTTAGAATTTCTTTCAACATTATGAAGCCCTTTTTATATTTTTTGATTCTGCATCAAAAGCTGAAAATATGTAGTCTCGAAGTCATTTCGAGAAATCGACGTTTTAAGTCTCTGTTTCCAAATTCAAACGGATGTATCTTCGCCAATAATTGTCAGAAGTTAGAATTTCTTTCAACATTATGAAGCCCATTTTATATATTTTGATTCTGCAACAAAAGCTGAAAATATGTAGTCTCGAAGTCATTTCGAGAAAATGGCGTTTTAAGTTTCTGTTTCCAAATTCAAACGGATGTATCTTCGCCAATAATTGTCAGAAGTTAGAATTTCTTTCAACATTATGAAGCCCTTTTTATATATTTTGACTATGCATCAAAAGCTGAAAATATGTAGTCTCGAAGTCATTTCGCGAAATTGACGTTTTAAGTTTCTGTTTCCAAATTCAAACGGATGTATCTTCGCCAATAATTGACAGAAGTTAGAATTTCTTTCAACATTATGAAGCCCTTTTTATATATTTTGATTCTGCATAAAAAGCTGAAAATATGTAGTCTCGAAGTCATTTCGAGAAATTGACGTTTTAAGTTTCTGTTTCCAAATTCAAATGGATGTATCTTCGCCAATAATTGTCAGAAGTTAGAATTTCTTTCAACATTATGAAGCCCTTTTTATATATTTTGATTCTGCATCAAAAGCTGAAAATATGTAGTCTCGAAGTCATTTCGAGAAATTGACGTTTTAAGTTTCTGTTTCCCAATTCAAACGGAATGTATCTTCGCCAATAATTGTCAGAAGTTAGAATTTCTTTCAAACATTATGAAGCCCTTTTTATATATTTTGACTATGCATCAAAAGCTGAAAATATGTAGTCTCGAAGTCATTTCGAGATATTGGCGGTTTAAGTTTCTTTTCCCAAATTCAAACGGATATATCTTCGCCAATAATTGTCAGAAGTCAGAATTTCTTTCAACATTATGAAGCCCTTTTTATATATTTTGACTCTGCTTCAAAAGCTGAAAATATGTAGTCTCGAAGTCATTTCGAGAAATTGACGTTTTAAGTTTCTGTTTCCAAATTCAAACGGATGTATCTTCGCCAATAATTGTCAGAAGTTAGCATTTCTTTCAACATTATGAAGCCCTTTTTATATATTTTGACTCTGCTTCAAAAGCTGAAAATATGTAGTCTCGAAGTCATTTCGAGAAATTGACGTTTTAAGTTTCTGTTTCCAAATTCAAACGGATGTATCTTCGCCAATAATTGTCAGAAGTTAGAATTTCTTTCAACATTATGAAGCCCTTTTTATATATTTTGATTCTGCATCAAAAGCTGAAAATATGTAGTCTTGAAGTCATTTCGAGAAATCGACGTTTTAAGTTTCTGTTTCCAAATTCAAACGGATGTATCTTCGCCAATAATTGTCAGAAGTTAGAATTTCTTTCAACATTATGAAGCCCTTTTTATATTTTTTGATTCTGCATCAAAAGCTGAAAATATGTAGTCTCGAAGTCATTTCGAGAAATCGACGTTTTAAGTCTCTGTTTCCAAATTCAAACGGATGTATCTTCGCCAATAATTGTCAGAAGTTAGAATTTCTTTCAACATTATGAAGCCCTTTTTATATATTTTGATTCTGCATCAAAAGCTGAAAATATGTAGTCTTGAAGTCATTTCGAGAAATTGACGTTTTAAGTTTCTGTTTCCAAATTCAAACGGATGTATCTTCGCCAATAATTGTCAGAAGTTAGAATTTCTTTCAACATTATGAAGCCCTTTTTATATATTTTGACTCTGCTTCAAAAGCTGAAAATATGTAGTCTCGAAGTCATTTCGAGAAATTGAGGTTTTAAGTTTCTGTTTCAAAATTCAAACGGAATGTATCTTCGCCAATAATTGTCAGAAGTTAGAATTTCTTTCAACATTATGAACCCCTTTTATATATTTTGATTCTGCATCAAAAGCTGAAAATATGTAGTCTCGAAGTCATTTCGAGAAATTGACGTTTTAAGTTTCTGTTTCCAAATTCAAACGGATGTATCTTCGCCAATAATTGTCAGAAGTTAGAATTTCATTCGACATTATGAAGCCCTTTTTATATATTTTGACTCTGCTTCAAAAGCTGAAAATATGTAGTCTCGAAGTCATTTCGAGAAATTGACGTTTTAAGTTTCTGTTTCCAAATTCAAACGGATGTATCTTCGCCAATAATTGTCAGAAGTTAGAATTTCTTTCACCATTATGAAGCTCTTTTTATATATTTTGACTCTGCATCAAAAGCTGAAAATATGTAGTCTCGAAGTCATTTCGCGAAATTGACGTTTTAAGTTTCTGTTTCCAAATTCAAACGGATGTATCTTCGCCAATAATTGTCAGAAGTTAGAATTTCTTTCAACATTATGAAGCCCTTTTTATATATTTTGATTCTGCATCAAAAGCTGAAAATATGTAGTCTCGAAGTCATTTCGAGAAATTGACGTTTTAAGTTTCTGTTTCCAAATTCAAACGGATGTTTCTTCGCCAATAATTGTCAGAAGTTAGAATTTCTTTCAACATTATGAAGCCCTTTTTATATATTTTGACTCTGCTTCAAAAGCTGAAAATATGTAGTCTCGAAGTCATTTCGAGAAATTGACGTTTTAAGTTTCTGTTTCCAAATTCAAACGGATGTATCTTCGCCAATAATTGTCAGAAGTTAGAATTTCTTTCAACATTATGAAGCCCTTTTTATATATTTTGACTCTGCATCAAAAGCTGAAAATATGTAGTCGCGAAGTCATTTCGAGAAATTGACGTTTTAAGTTTCTGTTTCAAAATTCAAACGGATGTATCTTCGCCAATAATTGTCAGAAGTTAGAATTTCTTTCAACATTATGAACCCCTTTTATATATTTTGATTCTGCATCAAAAGCTGAAAATATGTAGTCTCGAAGTCATTTCGAGAAATTGACGTTTTAAGTTTCTGTTTCCAAATTCAAACGGATGTATCTTCGCCAATAATGTCCAGAAGTTGGAATTTCTTTCAACATTATGAAGCCCTTTTTATATATTTTGAATTGTGCATCAAAAGCTGAAAATATGTAGTCTCGAAGTCATTTCGAGAAATTGACGTTTTAAGTTTCTGTTTCCAAATTCAAACGGATGTATCTTCGCCAATAATTGTCAGAAGTCAGAATTTCTTTCAACATTATGAAGCCCTCTTTATATATTTTGACTCTGCATCAAAAGCTGAAAATATGTAGTCTCGAAGTCATTTCGAGAAATTGACGTTTTAAGTTTCTGTTTCCAAATTCAAACGGATGTATCTTCGCCAATAATTGTCAGAAGTTAGAATTTCTTTCAACATTATGAAGCCCTTTTTATATATCTTGACCCTGCATCAAAAGCTGAAAATATGTAGTCTCGAAGTCATTTCGAGAAATTGACGTTTTAAGTTTCAGTTTCCAAATTCAAACGGATGTATCTTCGCCAATAATTGTCAGAAGTCAGAATTTCTTTCAACATTATGAAGCCCTTTTTATATATTTAGATTCTGCATCAAAAGCTGAAAATATGTAGTCTAGAAGTCATTTCGAGAAATAGACGTTTTAAGTTTCTGTTTCCAAATTCAAACGGATGTATCTTCGCCAATAATTGTCAGAAGTTAGAATTTCTTTCAACATTATGAAGCCCTTTTTATATATTTTGACTCTGCATCAAAATCTGAAAATATGTAGTCTCGAAGTCATTTCGAGAAATTGACGTTTTAAGTTTCTGTTTCCAAATTCAAACGGATGTATCTTCGCCAATAATTGTCAGAAGTTAGAATTTCTTTCAACATTATGAAGCCATTTTTATATATTTTGACTATGCATCAAAAGCTGAAAATATGTAGTCGCGAAGTCATTTCGAGAAATTGACGTTTTAAGTTTCTGTTTCCAAATTCAAACGGATGTATATTCGCCAATAATTGTCAGCAGTCAGAATTTCTTTCAACATTATGAAGCCCTTTTTATATATTTTGACTCTGCATCAAAAGCGGAAAATATGTAGTCTTGAAGTCATTTCCAGAAATCGACGTTTTAAGTTTCTGTTTCCAAATTCAAACGGATGTATCTTCGCCAATAATTGTCAGAAGTTAGAATTTCTTTCAACATTATGAAGCCCTTTTTATATATTTTGACTCTGCATCAAAAGCTGAAAATATGTAGTCTCGAAGTAATTTCGAGAAATTGACGTTTTAAGTTTCTGTTTCCAAATTCAAACGGATGTATCTTCGCCAATAATTGTCAGAAGTTAGAATTTCTTTCAACATTATGAAGCCCTTTTTATATATTTTGATTCTGCATCAAAAGCTGAAAATATGTAGTCTCGAAGTCATTTCGAGAAATTGACGTCTTAAGTTTCTGTTTCCAAATTCAAACGGATGTATCTTCGCCAATAATTGTCAGAAGTTAGAATTTCTTTCAACATTATGAAGCCCTTTTTATATATTTTGATTCTGCATCAAAAGCTGAAAATATGTAGTCTCGAAGGCATTTCGAGAAATTGACGTTTTAAGTTTCTGTTTCCAAATTCAAACGGATGTATCTTCACCAATAATTGTCAGAAGTTAGAATTTCTTTCAACATTATGAAGCCCTTTTTATATATTTTGACTCTGCTTCAAAAGCTGAAAATATGTAGTCTCGAAGTCATTTCGAGAAATTGACGTTTTAAGTTTCTGTTTCCAAATTCAAACGGATGTATCTTCGCCAATAATTGTCAGAAGTTAGAATTTCTTTCAACATTATGAAGCCCTTTTTATATATTTTGATTCTGCATCAAAAGCTGAAAATATGTAGTCTCGAAGTCATTTCGAGAAATTGACGTTTTAAGTTTCTGTTTCCAAATTCAAACGGATGTATCTTCGCCAATAATTGTCAGAAGTCAGAATTTCTTTCAACATTATGAAGCCCTTTTTATATTTTTTGATTCTGCATCAAAATCTGAAAATATGTAGTCTCGAAGTCATTTCGCGAAATTGACGTTTTAAGTTTCTGTTTCCAAATTCAAACGGATGTATCTTCGCCAATAATTGTCAGAAGTTAGAATTTCTTTCAACATTATGATGCCCTTTTTATATATTTTGATTCTACATCAAAAGCTGAAAATATGTAGTCTCGAAGTCATTTCGAAAAATCGACGTTTTAAGTCTCTGTTTCCAAATTCAAACGGATGTATCTTCGCCAATAATGGTCAGAAGTTAGAATTTCTTTCCCACATTATGAGGCCCTTTTTATATATTTTGATTCTGCATCAAAAGCTGAAAATATGTAGTCTCGAAGTCATTTCGAGAAATTGACGTTTTAAGTTTCTGTTTCCAAATTCAAACGGATGTATCTTCGCCAATAATTGTCAGAAGCTAGAATTTCTTTCAACATTATGAAGCCCTTTTTATATATTTTGATTCTGCATCAAAAGCTGAAAATATGTAGTCTCGAAGTCATTTCGAGAAATTGACGTTTTAAGTTTCTGTTTCCAAATTCAAACGGATGTATCTTCGCCAATAATTGTCAGAAGTTAGAATTTCTTTCAACATTATGAAGCCCTTTTTATATATTTTGACTCTGCTTCAAAAGCTGAAAATATGTAGTCTCGAAGTCATTTCGAGATATTGGCGGTTTAAGTTTCTTTTCCCAAATTCAAACGGATGTATCTTCGCCAATAATTGTCAGAAGTCAGAATTTTTTTCAACATTATGAAGCTCTTTTTATATATTTTGACTGTGCATCAAAAGCTGAAAATATGTAGTCGCGAAGTCATTTCGAGAATTTGACGTTTTAAGTTTCGGTTTCCAAATTCAAACGGATGTATCTTCGCCAATAATTGTCAGAAGTTAGAATTTCTTTCAACATTATGAAGCCCTTTTTATATATTTTGATTCTGCATCAAAAGCTGAAAATATGTAGTCTCGAAGTCATTTCGAGAAATTGACGTTTTAAGTTTCTGTTTCCAAATTCAAACGGATGTATCTTCGCCAATAATTGTCAGAAGTTAGAATTTCTTTCAACATTATGAAGCCCTTTTTATAAATTTTGACTCTGCATCAAAAGCTGAAAATATGAAGTCTCGAAGTCATTTCGAGAAATTGACGTTTTAAGTTTCTGTTTCCAAATTCAAACGGATGTATCTTCGCCAATAATTGTCAGAAGTTAGAATTTCTTTCAACATTATGAACCCCTTTTTATATATTTTGATTCTGCATCAAAAGCTGAAAATATGTAGTCTCGAAGTCATTTCGAGAAATTGACGTTTTAAGTTTCTGTTTCCAAATTCAAACGGATGTATCTTCGCCAATAATTGTCAGAAGTTAGAATTTCTTTCAACATTATGAAGCCCTTTTTATATATTTTGACCCTGCATCAAAAGCTGAAAATATGTAGTCTCGAAGTTATTTCGCGAAATTGACGTTTTAAGTTTCTGTTTCCAAATTCAAACGGATGTATCTTCGCCAATAATTGTCAGAAGTTAAAATTTCTTTCAACATTATGAAGCCCTTTTTATATATTTTGACCCTGCATTAAAAGCTGAAAATATGTAGTCTCGAAGTCATTTCGAGAAATTGACGTTTAAAGTTTCTGTTTCCATATTCAAACGGATGTATCTTCGCCAATAATTGTCAGAAGTTAGAATTTCTTTCAACATTATGAAGCCCTTTTTATATATTTTGACTATGCATCAAAAGCAGAAGATATGTAGTCTCGAAGTCATTTCGCGAAATTGACGTTTTAAGTTTCTGTTTCCAAATTCAAATGGATGTATCTTCGCCAATAATTGTCAGAAGTTAGAATTTCTTTCAACATTATGAAGCCCTTTTTATATATTTTGACCCTGCATCAAAAGCTGAAAATATGTAGTCTCGAAGTCATTTCGAGAAAATGGCGTTTTAAGTTTCTGTTTCCAAATTCAAACGGATGTATCTTCGCCAATAATTGTCAGAAGTTAGAATTTCTTTCAACATTATGAAGCCCTTTTTATATATTTTGACTATGCATCAAAAGCAGAAGATATGTAGTCTCGAAGTCATTTCGCGAAATTGACGTTTTAAGTTTCTGTTTCCAAATTCAAATGGATGTATCTTCGCCAATAATTGTCAGAAGTTAGAATTTCTTTCAACATTATGAAGCCCATTTTATATATTTTGATTCTGCATCAAAAGCTGAAAATATGTAGGTTCGAAGTCATTTCGCGAAATTGACGTTTTAAGTTTCTGTTTCCAAATTCAAACGGATGTATCTTCGCCAATAATTGTCAGAAGTTAGAATTTCTTTCAACATTATGAAGCCCTTTTTATATATTTTGATTCTGCATCAAAAGCTGAAAATATGTAGTCTCGAAGTCATTTCGAGAAATTGACGTTTTAAGTTTCTGTTTCCAAATTCAAACGGATGTATCTTCGCCAATAATTGTCAGAAGTTAGAATTTCTTTCAACATTATGAAGCCCTTTTTATATATTTTGACTATGCATCAAAAGCTGAAAATATGTAGTCTCGAAGTCATTTCGAGAAATTGACGTTTTCAGTTTCTGTTTCCAAATTCAAACGGATGTATCTTCGCCAATAATTGTCAGAAGTTAGAATTTCTTTCAACATTATAAAGTCCTTTTTATATATTTTGATTCTGCATCAAAAGCTGAAAATATGTAGGTTCGAAGTCATTTCGCGAAATTGACTTTTTAAGTTTCTGTTTCCAAATTCAAACGGATGTATCTTCGCCAATAATTGTCAGAAGTTAGAATTTCTTTCAACATTATGAAGCCCTTTTTATATATTTTGACCCTGCATCAAGAGCTGAAAATATGTAGTCTCGAAGTCATTTCGAGAAATTGACGTTTTAAGTTTCTGTTTCCAAATTCAAACGGATGTATCTTCGCCAATAATTGTCAGAAGTTAGAATTTCTTTCAACATTATGAAGCCCTTTTTATATATTTTGACTATGCATCAAAAGCTGAAAATATGTAGTCTCGAAGTCATTTCGAGAAATTGACGTTTTAAGTTTCTGTTTCCAAATTCAAACGGATGTATCTTCGCCAATAATTGTCAGAAGTTAGAATTTCTTTCAACATTATGAAGCCTTTTTATATATTTTGACTATGCATCAAAAGCTGAAAATATGTAGTCTCGAAGTCATTTCGAGAAATTGACGTTTTAAGTTTCTGTTTCCATATTCAAACGGATGTATCTTCGCCAATAATTGTCAGAAGTCAGAATTTCTTTCAACATTATGAAGCCCTTTTTATATATTTTGACTCTGCATCAAAAGCTGAAAATATGTAGTCTCGAAGTCATTTCGAGAAATTGACGTTTTAAGTTTCTGTTTCCAAATTCAAATGGATGTACTCCTATCTTCGCCAATAATTGTCAGAAGTTAGAATTTCTTTCAACATTATGAAGCCCTTTTTATATATTTTGACTCTGCATCAAAAGCTGAAAATATGTAGTCTCGAAGTCATTTCGAGAAATTGACGTTTTAAGTTTCTGTTTCCAAATTCAAACGGATGTATCTTCGCCAATAATTGTCAGAAGTTAGAATTTTTTTCAATATTATGAAGCCCTTTTTATATATTTTGACTCTGCATCAAAAGCTGAAAATATGTAGTCTCGAAGTCATTTCGAGAAATTGACGTTTTAAGTTTCTGTTTCCAAATTCAAACGGATGTATCTTCGCCAATAATTGTCAGAAGTTAGAATTTCTTTCAACATTATGAAGCCCTTTTTATATATTTTGATTCTGCATCAAAAGCTGAAAATATGTAGTCGCGAAGTCATTTCGCGAAATTGACGTTTTAAGTTTCTGTTTCCAAATTCAAACGGATGTATCTTCGCCAATAATTGTCAGAAGTTAGAATTTCTTTCAACATTATAAAGCCCTTTTTATATATTTTGATTCTGCATCAAAAGCTGAAAATATGTAGGTTCGAAGTCATTTCGCGAAATTGACGTTTTAAGTTTCTGTTTCCAAATTCAAACGGATGTATCTTCGCCAATAATTGTCAGAAGTTAGAATTTCTTTCAACATTATGAACCCCTTTTTATATATTTTGACCCTGCATCAAAAGCTGAAAATATGTAGTCTCGAAGTCATTTCGAGAAATTGACGTTTTAAGTTTCTGTTTCCAAATTCAAACGGATGTATCTTCGCCAATAATTGTCAGAAGTTAGAATTTCTTTCAACATTATGAAGCCAGTTTATATATTTTGACTATGCATCAAAAGCTGAAAATATGTAGTCTCGAAGTCATTTCGAGAAATTGACGTTTTAAGTTTCTGTTTCCAAATTCAAACGGATGTATCTTCGCCAATAATTGTCAGAAGTTAGAATTTCTTTCAACATTATGAAGCCCTTTTTATATATTTTGACTCTGCATCAAAAGCTGAAAATATGTAGTCTCGAAGTCATTTCGAGAAATTGACGTTTTAAGTTTCTGTTTCCAAATTCAAACGGATGTATCTTCGCCAATAATTGTCAGAAGTTAGAATTTCTTTCAACATTATGAAGCCCTTTTTATATATTTTGATTCTGCATCAAAAGCTGAAAATATGTAGTCTCGAAGTCATTTCGAGAAATTGACGTTTTAAGTTTCTGTTTCCAAATTCAAACGGATGTATCTTCGCCAATAATTGTCAGAAGTTAGAATTTCTTTCAACATTATGAAGCCCTTTTTATATATTTTGACTCTGCTTCAAAAGCTGAAAATATGAAGTCTCGAAGTCATTTCGAGAAATTGACGTTTTAAGTTTCTGTTTCCAAATTCAAACGGATGTATCTTCGCCAATAATTGTCAGAAGTTAGAATTTCTTTCAACATTATGAACCCCTTTTTATATATTTTGATTCTGCATCAAAAGCTGAAAATATGTAGTCTCGAAGTCATTTCGAGAAATTGACGTTTTAAGTTTCTGTTTCCAAATTCAAACGGATGTATCTTCGCCAATAATTGTCAGAAGTTAGAATTTCTTTCAACATTATGAAGCCCTTTTTATATATTTTGACCCTGCATCAAAAGCTGAA
Organism: Drosophila grimshawi; assembly: GCF_018153295.1. NCBI lineage: Eukaryota > Metazoa > Arthropoda > Insecta > Diptera > Drosophilidae > Drosophila > Drosophila grimshawi. Next base: position 17,667 of record NW_025063186.1, read on the forward strand.
AATATGTAGTCTCGAAGTTATTTCGCGAAATTGACGTTTTAAGTTTCTGTTTCCAAATTCAAACGGATGTATCTTCGCCAATAATTGTCAGAAGTTAGAATTTCATTCAACATTATGAAGCCCTTTTTATATATTTTGACCCTGCATTAAAAGCTGAAAATATGTAGTCTCGAAGTCATTTCGAGAAATTGACGTTTAAAGTTTCTGTTTCCAAATTCAAACGGATGTATCTTCGCCAATAATTGTCAGAAGTTAGAATTTCTTTCAACATTATGAAGCCCTTTTTATATATTTTGACTATGCATCAAAAGCAGAAGATATGTAGTCTCGAAGTCATTTCGAGAAATTGACGTTTTAAGTTTCTGTTTCCAAATTCAAACGGATGTATCTTCGCCAATAATTGTCAGAAGTTAGAATTTCTTTCAACATTATGAAGCCCTTTTTATATATTTTGATTGTGCATCAAAAGCTGAAAATATGTAGTCTCGAAGTCATTTCGAGAAATTGACGTTTTAAGTTTCTGTTTCCAAATTCAAACGGATGTATCTTCGCCAATAATTGTCAGAAGTTAGAATTTCTTTCAACATTATGAAGCCCTTTTTATATATTTTGACTATGCATCAAAAGCAGAAGATATGTAGTCTCGAAGTCATTTCGAGAAATTGACGTTTTAAGTTTCTGTTTCCAAATTCAAACGGATGTATCTTCGCCAATAATTGTCAGAAGTTAGAATTTCTTTCAACATTATGAAGCCCATTTTATATATTTTGATTCTGCATCAAAAGCTGAAAATATGTAGTCTCGAAGTCATTTCGAGAAATTGACGTTTTAAGTTTCTGTTTCCAAATTCAAACGGATGTATCTTCGCCAATAATTGTCAGAAGTTAGAATTTCTTTCAACATTATGAAGCCATTTTTATATATTTTGACTCTGCATCAAAAGCTGAAAATATGTAGTCTCGAAGTCATTTCGAGAAATTGACGTTTTAAGTTTCTGTTTCCAAATTCAAATGGATGTATCTTCGCCAATAATTGTCAGAAGTTAGAATTTCTTTCAACATTATGAAGCCTTTTTATATATTTTGACTCTGCATCAAAAGCTGAAAATATGTAGTCTCGAAGTCATTTCGAGAAATTGACGTTTTAAGTTTCTGTTTCCATATTCAAACGGATGTATCTTCGCCAATAATTGTCAGAAGTCAGAATTTCTTTCAACATTATAAAGTCCTTTTTATATATTTTGATTCTGCATCAAAAGCTGAAAATATGTAGGTTCGAAGTCATTTCGCGAAATTGACTTTTTAAGTTTCTGTTTCCAAATTCAAACGGATGTATCTTCGCCAATAATTGTCAGAAGTTAGAATTTCTTTCAACATTATGAAGCCCTTTTTATATATTTTGACCCTGCATCAAGAGCTGAAAATATGTAGTCTCGAAGTCATTTCGAGAAATTGACGTTTTAAGTTTCTGTTTCCAAATTCAAACGGATGTATCTTCGCCAATAATTGTCAGAAGTTAGAATTTCTTTCAACATTATGAAGCCCTTTTTATATATTTTGACTATGCATCAAAAGCTGAAAATATGTAGTCTCGAAGTCATTTCGAGAAATTGACGTTTTAAGTTTCTGTTTCCAAATTCAAACGGATGTATCTTCGCCAATAATTGTCAGAAGTTAGAATTTCTTTCAACATTATGAAGCCTTTTTATATATTTTGACTATGCATCAAAAGCTGAAAATATGTAGTCTCGAAGTCATTTCGAGAAATTGACGTTTTAAGTTTCTGTTTCCATATTCAAACGGATGTATCTTCGCCAATAATTGTCAGAAGTCAGAATTTCTTTCAACATTATGAAGCCCTTTTTATATATTTTGACTCTGCATCAAAAGCTGAAAATATGTAGTCTCGAAGTCATTTCGAGAAATTGACGTTTTAAGTTTCTGTTTCCAAATTCAAATGGATGTACTCCTATCTTCGCCAATAATTGTCAGAAGTTAGAATTTCTTTCAACATTATGAAGCCCTTTTTATATATTTTGACTCTGCATCAAAAGCTGAAAATATGTAGTCTCGAAGTCATTTCGAGAAATTGACGTTTTAAGTTTCTGTTTCCAAATTCAAACGGATGTATCTTCGCCAATAATTGTCAGAAGTTAGAATTTCTTTCAACATTATGAAGCCCTTTTTATATATTTTGACTCTGCATCAAAAGCTGAAAATATGTAGTCTCGAAGTCATTTCGAGAAATTGACGTTTTAAGTTTCTGTTTCCAAATTCAAACGGATGTATCTTCGCCAATAATTGTCAGAAGTTAGAATTTTTTTCAATATTATGAAGCCCTTTTTATATATTTTGACTCTGCATCAAAAGCTGAAAATATGTAGTCTCGAAGTCATTTCGAGAAATTGACGTTTTAAGTTTCTGTTTCCAAATTCAAACGGATGTATCTTCGCCAATAATTGTCAGAAGTTAGAATTTCTTTCAACATTATGAAGCCCTTTTTATATATTTTGATTCTGCATCAAAAGCTGAAAATATGTAGTCGCGAAGTCATTTCGCGAAATTGACGTTTTAAGTTTCTGTTTCCAAATTCAAACGGATGTATCTTCGCCAATAATTGTCAGAAGTTAGAATTTCTTTCAACATTATAAAGCCCTTTTTATATATTTTGATTCTGCATCAAAAGCTGAAAATATGTAGGTTCGAAGTCATTTCGCGAAATTGACGTTTTAAGTTTCTGTTTCCAAATTCAAACGGATGTATCTTCGCCAATAATTGTCAGAAGTTAGAATTTCTTTCAACATTATGAACCCCTTTTTATATATTTTGACCCTGCATCAAAAGCTGAAAATATGTAGTCTCGAAGTCATTTCGAGAAATTGACGTTTTAAGTTTCTGTTTCCAAATTCAAACGGATGTATCTTCGCCAATAATTGTCAGAAGTTAGAATTTCTTTCAACATTATGAAGCCAGTTTATATATTTTGACTATGCATCAAAAGCTGAAAATATGTAGTCTCGAAGTCATTTCGAGAAATTGACGTTTTAAGTTTCTGTTTCCAAATTCAAACGGATGTATCTTCGCCAATAATTGTCAGAAGTTAGAATTTCTTTCAACATTATGAAGCCCTTTTTATATATTTTGACTCTGCATCAAAAGCTGAAAATATGTAGTCTCGAAGTCATTTCGAGAAATTGACGTTTTAAGTTTCTGTTTCCAAATTCAAACGGATGTATCTTCGCCAATAATTGTCAGAAGTTAGAATTTCTTTCAACATTATGAAGCCCCTTTTTATATATTTTGACTATGCATCAAAAGCTGAAAATATGTAGTCTCGAAGTCATTTCGAGAAATTGACGTTTTAAGTTTCTGTTTCCAAATTCAAACGGATGTATCTTCGCCAATAATTGTCAGAAGTTAGAATTTCTTTCAACATTATGAAGCCCTTTTTATATATTTTGACCCTGCATCAAAAGCTGAAAATATGTAGTCTCGAAGTCATTTCGAGAAATTGACGTTTTAAGTTTCTGTTTCCATATTCAAACGGATGTATCTTCGCCAATAATTGTCAGAAGTTAGAATTTCTTTCAACATTATGAAGCCCTTTTTATATATTTTGACTCTGCATCAAAAGCTGAAAATATGTAGTCTCGAAGTCATTTCGAGAAATTGACGTTTTAAGTTTCTGTTTCCAAATTCAAATGGATGTACTCGTATCTTCGCCAATAATTGTCAGAAGTTAGAATTTCTTTCAACATTATGAAGCCCTTTTTATATATTTTGACTCTGCATCAAAAGCTGAAAATATGTAGTCTCGAAGTCATTTCGAGAAATCGACGTTTTAAGTTTCTGTTTCCAAATTCAAACGGATGTATCTTCGCCAATAATTGTCAGAAGTTAGAATTTCTTTCAATATTATGAAGCCCTTTTTATATATTTTGACTCTGCATCAAAAGCTGAAAATATGTAGTCTCGAAGTCATTTCGAGAAATTGACGTTTTAAGTTTCTGTTTCCAAATTCAAACGGATGTATCTTCGCCAATAATTGTCAGAAGTTAGAATTTCTTTCAACATTATGAAGCCCTTTTTATATATTTTGACTCTGCATCAAAAGCTGAAAATATGTAGTCTCGAAGTCATTTCGCGAAATTGACGTTTTAAGTTTCTGTTTCCAAATTCAAATGGATGTATCTTCGCCAATAATTGTCAGAAGTTAGAATTTTTTTCAACATTATGAAGCCCTTTTTATATATTTTGACTCTGCATCAAAAGCTGAAAATATGTAGTCTCGAAGTCATTTCGAGAAATTGACGTTTTAAGTTTCTGTTTCCAAATTCAAACGGATGTATCTTCGCCAATAATTGTCAGAAGTTAGAATTTCTTTCAACATTATGAAGCCATTTTTATATATTTTGATTGTGCATCAAAAGCTGAAAATATGTAGTCTCGAAGTCATTTCGCGAAATTGACGTTTTAAGTTTCTGTTTCCAAATTCAAACGGATGTATCTTCGCCAATAATTGTCAGAAGTTAGAATTTCTTTCAACATTATGAAGCCCTTTTTATATATTTCTGTTTCCAAATTCAAGCGGATGTATCTTCGCCAATAATTGTCAGAAGTTAGAATTTTTTTCAACATTATGAACCCCTTTTTATATATTTTGGCTCTGCATCAAAAGCTGAAAATATGTAGTCTCGAAATCATTTCGAGAAATTGACGTTTTAAGTTTCTGTTTCCAAATTCAAACGGATGTATCTTCGCCAATAATTGTCAGAAGTTAGAATTTCTTTCAACATTATGAAGCCCTTTTTATATATTTTGATTCTGCATCAAAAGCTGAAAGTATGTGATCTCGAAGTCATTTCGAGAAATTGACGTTTTAAGTTTCTGTTTCCAAATTCAAACGGATGTATCTTCGCCAATAATTGTCAGAAGTTAGAATTTCTTTCAACATTATGAAGCCCTTTTTATATATTTTGACTCTGCTTCAAAAGCTGAAAATATGTAGTCTCGAAGTCATTTCGAGAAATTGACGTTTTAAGTTTCTGTTTCCAAATTCAAACGGATGTATCTTCGCCAATAATTGTCAGAAGTTAGAATTTCTTTCAACATTATGAACCCCTTTTTATATATTTTGACTCTGCATCAAAAGCTGAAAATATGTAGTCGCGAAGTCATTTCGAGAAATTGACGTTTTAAGTTTCGGTTTCCAAATTCAAACGGATGTATCTTCGCCAATAATTGTCAGAAGTTAGAATTTCTTTCAACATTATGAAGCCCTTTTTATATATTTTGATTCTGCATCAAAAGCTGAAAATATGTAGTCTCGAAGTCATTTCGAGAAATTGACGTTTAAAGTTTCTGTTTCCAAATTCAAATGGATGTATCTTCGCCAATAATTGTCAGAAGTTAGAATTTCTTTCAACATTATGAAGCCCTTTTTATATATTTTGATTCTGCATCAAAAGCTGAAAATATGTAGTCTCGATGTCATTTCGCGAAATTGACGTTTTAAGTTTCTGTTTCCAAATTCAAACGGATGTATCTTCGCCAATAATTGTCAGAAGTTAGAATTTCTTTCAACATTATGAAGCCCTTTTTATATATTTTGACTCTGCATCAAAAGCTGAAAATATGTAGTCTCAAAGTCATTTCGAGAAATTTACGTTTTAAGTTTCTGTTTCCAAATTCAAACGGATGTATCTTCGCCAATAATTGTCAGAAGTTAGAATTTCTTTCAACAATATGAAGCCCTTTTTATATATTTTGACTCTGCATCAAAAGCTGAAAATATGTAGTCGCGAAGTCATTTCGAGAAATTGACGTTTTAAGTTTCGGTTTCCAAATTCAAACGGATGTATCTTCGCCAATAATTGGCAGAAGTCAGAATTTCTTTGAACATTATGAAGCCCTTTTTATATATTTTGACTCTGCATCAAAAGCTGAAAATATGTAGTCGCGAAGTCATTTCGAGAAATTGACGTTTTAAGTTTCGGTTTCCAAATTCAAACGGATGTATCTTCGCCAATAATTGTCAGCAGTTAGAATTTCTTTCAACATTATGAAGCCCTTTTTATATATTTTGATTCTGCATCAAAAGCTGAAAATATGTAGTCTTGAAGTCATTTCGAGAAATCGACGTTTTAAGTTTCTGTTTCCAAATTCAAACGGATGTATCTTCGCCAATAATTGTCAGAAGTTAGAATTTTTTTCAACATTATGAAGCCCTTTTTATATATTTTGACTCTGCATCAAAAGCTGAAAATATGTAGTCTCGAAGTCATTTCGAGAAATCGACGTTTTAAGTTTCTGTTTCCAAATTCAAACGGATGTATCTTCGCCAATAATTGTCAGAAGTTAGAATTTCTTTCAACATTATGAAGCCCTTTTTATATATTTTGATTCTGCATCAAAAGCTGAAAGTATGTGATCTCGAAGTCATTTCGAGAAATTGACGTTTTAAGTTTCTGTTTCCAAATTCAAACGGATGTATCTTCGCCAATAATTGTCAGAAGTTAGAATTTCTTTCAACATTATGAAGCCCTTTTTATATATTTTGACTCTGCTTCAAAAGCTGAAAATATGTAGTCTCGAAGTCATTTCGAGAAATTGACGTTTTAAGTTTCTGTTTCCAAATTCAAACGGATGTATCTTCGCCAATAATTGTCAGAAGTTAGAATTTCTTTCAACATTATGAACCCCTTTTTATATATTTTGACTCTGCATCAAAAGCTGAAAATATGTAGTCGCGAAGTCATTTCGAGAAATTGACGTTTTAAGTTTCGGTTTCCAAATTCAAACGGATGTATCTTCGCCAATAATTGTCAGAAGTTAGAATTTCTTTCAACATTATGAAGCCCTTTTTATATATTTTGATTCTGCATCAAAAGCTGAAAATATGTAGTCTCGAAGTCATTTCGAGAAATTGACGTTTAAAGTTTCTGTTTCCAAATTCAAATGGATGTATCTTCGCCAATAATTGTCAGAAGTTAGAATTTCTTTCAACATTATGAAGCCCTTTTTATATATTTTGATTCTGCATCAAAAGCTGAAAATATGTAGTCTCGATGTCATTTCGCGAAATTGACGTTTTAAGTTTCTGTTTCCAAATTCAAACGGATGTATCTTCGCCAATAATTGTCAGAAGTTAGAATTTCTTTCAACATTATGAAGCCCTTTTTATATATTTTGACTCTGCATCAAAAGCTGAAAATATGTAGTCTCAAAGTCATTTCGAGAAATTTACGTTTTAAGTTTCTGTTTCCAAATTCAAACGGATGTATCTTCGCCAATAATTGTCAGAAGTTAGAATTTCTTTCAACAATTTGAAGCCCTTTTTATATATTTTGACTCTGCATCAAAAGCTGAAAATATGTAGTCGCGAAGTCATTTCGAGAAATTGACGTTTTAAGTTTCGGTTTCCAAATTCAAACGGATGTATCTTCGCCAATAATTGGCAGAAGTCAGAATTTCTTTGAACATTATGAAGCCCTTTTTATATATTTTGACTCTGCATCAAAAGCTGAAAATATGTAGTCGCGAAGTCATTTCGAGAAATTGACGTTTTAAGTTTCGGTTTCCAAATTCAAACGGATGTATCTTCGCCAATAATTGTCAGCAGTTAGAATTTCTTTCAACATTATGAAGCCCTTTTTATATATTTTGATTCTGCATCAAAAGCTGAAAATATGTAGTCTTGAAGTCATTTCGAGAAATCGACGTTTTAAGTTTCTGTTTCCAAATTCAAACGGATGTATCTTCGCCAATAATTGTCAGAAGTTAGAATTTCTTTCAACATTATGAATCCCTTTATATATATTTTGATTCTGCATCAAAAGCTTAAAGTATGTAGTCTCGAAGTCATTTCGAGAAATTGACGTTTTAAGTTTCTGTTTCCAAATTCAAACGGATGTATCTTCGCCAATAATTGTCAGAAGTTAGAATTTCTTTCAACATTATGAAGCCCTTTTTATATATTTTGACCCTGCATCAAAAGCTGAAAATATGTAGTCTCGAAGTCATTTCGAGAAATTGACGTTTTAAGTTTCTGTTTCCAAATTCAAACGGATGTATCTTCGCCAATAATTGTCAGAAGTTAGAATTTCTTTCAACATTATGAAGCCCTTTTGATATATTTTGATTCTGCATCAAAAGCTGAAAATATGTAGTCTCGAAGTCATTTCGAGAAATTGACGTTTTAGGTTTCTGTTTCCAAATTCAAACGGATGTATCTTCGCCAATAATTGTCAGAAGTTAGAATTTCTTTCAACATTATGAAGCCCTTTTTATATATTTTGACTATGCATCAAAAGCTGAAAATATGTAGTCTCGAAGTCATTTCGAGAAATTGACGTTTTAAGTTTCTGTTTCCAAATTCAAACGGATGTATCTTCGTCAATAATTGTCAGAAGTTAGAATTTCTTTCAACATTATGAAGCCCTTTTTATATATTTTGATTCTGCATCAAAAGCTGAAAATATGTAGTCGCGAAGTCATTTCGAGAAATTGACGTTTTAAGTTTCTGTTTCCAAATTCAAACGGATGTATCTTCGCCAATAATTGTCAGAAGTTAGAATTTCTTTCAATATTATGAAGCCCTTTTTATATATTTTGACTCTGCATCAAAAGCTGAAAATATGTAGTCTCGAAGTCATTTCGAGAAATTGACGTTTAAAGTTTCTGTTTCCAAATTCAAACGGATGTATCTTCGCCAATAATTGTCAGAAGTTAGAATTTCTTTCAACATTATGAAGCCCTTTTTATATATTTTGACTCTGCTTCAAAAGCTGAAAATATGTAGACTCGAAGTCATTTCGCGAAATTGACGTTTTAAGTTTCTGTTTCCAAATTCAAACGGATGTATCTTCGCCAATAATTGTCAGAAGTTAGAATTTCTTTCAACATTATGAAGCCCATTTTATATATTTTGACTCTGCATCAAAAGCTGAAAATATGTAGTCTCGAAGTCATTTCGAGAAATTGACGTTTTAAGTTTCTGTTTCCAAATTCAAACGGATGTATCTTCGCCAATAATTGTCAGAAGTTAGAATTTCTTTCAACATTATGAAGCCCTTTTTATATATTTTGACTCTGCTTCAAAAGCTGAAAATATGTAGACTCGAAGTCATTTCGAGAAATTGACGTTTTAAGTTTCTGTTTCCAAATTCAAACGGATGTATCTTCGCCAATAATTGTCAGAAGTTAGAATTTCTTTCAACATTATGAAGCCCTTTTTATATATTTTGACTCTGCATCAAAAGCTGAAAATATGTAGTCTCGAAGTCATTTCGCGAAATTGACGTTTTAAGTTTCTGTTTCCAAATTCAAATGGATGTATCTTCGCCAATAATTGTCAGAAGTTAGAATTTTTTTCAACATTATGAAGCCTGTTTTATATATTTTGACTCTGCATCAAAAGCTGAAAATATGTAGTCTCGAAGTCATTTCGAGAAATTGACGTTTTAAGTTTCTGTTTCCAAATTCAAATGGATGTATCTTCGCCAATAATTGTCAGAAGTTAGAATTTCTTTCAACATTATGAAGCCCTTTTTATATATTTTGATTGTGCATCAAAAGCTGAAAATATGTAGTCTCGAAGTCATTTCGCGAAATTGACGTTTTAAGTTTCTGTTTCCAAATTCAAACGGATGTATCTTCGCCAATAATTGTCAGAAGTTAGAATTTCTTTCAACATTATGAAGCCCTTTTTATATATTTTGACTCTGCATCAAAAGCTGAAAATATGTAGTCTTGAAGTCAATTCGAGAAATTGACGTTTTAAGTTTCTGTTTCCAAATTCAAACGGATGTATCTTCGCCAATAATTGTCAGAAGTTAGAATTTTTTCAACATTATGAAGCCCTTTTTATATATTTTGACCCTGCATCAAAAGCTGAAAATATGTAGTCTCGAAGTCATTTCGAGAAATCGACGTTTTAAGTTTCTGTTTCCAAATTCAAACGGATGTATCTTCGCCAATAATTGTCAGAAGTTAGAATTTCTTTCAACATTATGAAGCCCTTTTTATATATTTTGATTCTGCATCAAAAGCTGAAAGTATGTGATCTCGAAGTCATTTCGAGAAATTGACGTTTTAAGTTTCTGTTTCCAAATTCAAACGGATGTATCTTCGCCAATAATTGTCAGAAGTTAGAATTTCTTTCAACATTATGAAGCCCTTTTTATATATTTTGACTCTGCTTCAAAAGCTGAAAATATGTAGTCTCGAAGTCATTTCGAGAAATTGACGTTTTAAGTTTCTGTTGCCAAATTCAAACGGATGTATCTTCGCCAATAATTGTCAGAAGTTAGAATTTCTTTCAACATTATGAAGCCCTTTTTATATATTTTGACTCTGCATCAAAAGCTGAAAATATGTAGTCTCGAAGTCATTTCGAGAAATTGACGTTTTAAGTTTCGGTTTCCAAATTCAAACGGATGTATCTTCGCCAATAATTGTCAGAAGTTAGAATTTCTTTCAACATTATGAAGCCCTTTTTATATATTTTGATTCTGCATCAAAAGCTGAAAATATGTAGTCTCGAAGTCATTTCGAGAAATTGACGTTTAAAGTTTCTGTTTCCAAATTCAAATGGATGTATCTTCGCCAATAATTGTCAGAAGTTAGAATTTCTTTCAACATTATGAAGCCCTTTTTATATATTTTGATTCTGCATCAAAAGCTGAAAATATGTAGTCTCGATGTCATTTCGCGAAATTGACGTTTTAAGTTTCTGTTTCCAAATTCAAACGGATGTATCTTCGCCAATAATTGTCAGAAGTTAGAATTTCTTTCAACATTATGAAGCCCTTTTTATATATTTTGACTCTGCATCAAAAGCTGAAAATATGTAGTCTCAAAGTCATTTCGAGAAATTTACGTTTTAAGTTTCTGTTTCCAAATTCAAACGGATGTATCTTCGCCAATAATTGTCAGAAGTTAGAATTTCTTTCAACAATTTGAAGCCCATTTTATATATTTTGACTCTGCATCAAAAGCTGAAAATATGTAGTCGCGAAGTCATTTCGAGAAATTGACGTTTTAAGTTTCGGTTTCCAAATTCAAACGGATGTATCTTCGCCAATAATTGGCAGAAGTCAGAATTTCTTTGAACATTATGAAGCCCTTTTTATATATTTTGACTCTGCATCAAAAGCTGAAAATATGTAGTCGCGAAGTCATTTCGAGAAATTGACGTTTTAAGTTTCGGTTTCCAAATTCAAACGGATGTATCTTCGCCAATAATTGTCAGCAGTTAGAATTTCTTTCAACATTATGAAGCCCTTTTTATATATTTTGATTCTGCATCAAAAGCTGAAAATATGTAGTCTTGAAGTCATTTCGAGAAATCGACGTTTTAAGTTTCTGTTTCCAAATTCAAACGGATGTATCTTCGCCAATAATTGTCAGAAGTTAGAATTTCTTTCAACATTATGAATCCCTTTATATATATTTTGATTCTGCATCAAAAGCTTAAAGTATGTAGTCTCGAAGTCATTTCGAGAAATTGACGTTTTAAGTTTCTGTTTCCAAATTCAAACGGATGTATCTTCGCCAATAATTGTCAGAAGTTAGAATTTCTTTCAACATTATGAAGCCCTTTTTATATATTTTGACCCTGCATCAAAAGCTGAAAATATGTAGTCTCGAAGTCATTTCGAGAAATTGACGTTTTAAGTTTCTGTTTCCAAATTCAAACGGATGTATCTTCGCCAATAATTGTCAGAAGTTAGAATTTCTTTCAACATTATGAAGCCCTTTTGATATATTTTGATTCT
>NW_025063187.1:0-15264 GCF_018153295.1 Drosophila grimshawi
ATGCAGTTTTGTTTCAAAGATCGAGTGAATTCTAAAAACACCTTTATAATTGAAATGGGGCAATTTTTGACGAAGATATGGCCATTTATTTCAAGGTAGACCCTATTTAATGCTTTCCATATATTTTCTATTTATCGAAGAATATCCCTTAATATCTTTCTTAGATGAGTCGGAAAGTCAAATTATTTTTAATGCAGTTTTGTTCCAAAGATCAAGTGAATTCTAAAAACACCTTTTATAATTGAAATGGGGGCAATTTTTAGACGAAGATATGGGCCATTTTATTTCAACGGTAGACCCTATTTAATGCTTTCCATATATTTTCTATTTATCGAAGAATATCCCCTTAATATCTTTCTTAGATGAGTCGGGAAGTCAAATTATTTTAATGCAGTTTTGTTCCAAAGATCAAGTGAATTCTAAAAACACCTTTATAATTGAAATGGGGCAATTTTTGACGAAGATATGGCCATTTATTTCAAGGTAGACCCTATTTAATGCTTTCCATATATTTTCATTTATCGAAGAATATCCCTTAATATCTTTCTTAGATGAGTCGGAAGTCAAATTATTTTAATGCAGTTTTGTTCCAAAGATCAAGTGAATTCTAAAAACACCTTTATAATTGAAATGGGGCAATTTTTTTGACGAAGATATGGCCATTTATTTCAAGGTAGACCCTATTTAATGCTTTCCCATATATTTTCTATTTATCGAAGAATATCCCTTAATATCTTTCTTAGATGAGTCGGAAGTCAAATTATTTTAATGCAGTTTTGTTCCAAAGATCAAGTGAATTCTAAAAACACCTTTATAATTGAAATGGGGCAATTTTTGACGAAGATATGGCCATTTATTTCAAGGTAGACCCTATTTAATGCTTTCCTTATATTTTCTATTTATCGAAGAATATCCCTTAATATCTTTCTAGATGAGTCGGAAGTCAAATTATTTTAATGCAGTTTTGTTCCAAAGATCGAGTGAATTCTAAAAACACCCTTTATAATTGAAATGGGGCAATTTTTGACGAAGATATGGCCATTTATTTCAAGGTTGACCCTATTTAATGCTTTCCATATATTTTCTATTTATCGAAGAATATCCCTTAATATCTTTCTTAGATGAGTCGGAAGTCAAATTATTTTAATGCAGTTTTGTTCCAAAGATCGAGTGAATTTAAAAACACCTTTATAATTGAAATGGGGCAATTTTAGACGAAGATATGGCCATTTATTTCAAGGTAGACCCTATTTAATGCTTTCCATATATTTTCTATTTATCGAAGAATATCCCTTAATATCTTTCTTAGATGAGTCGGAAGTCAAATTATTTTAATGCAGTTTTGTTCCAAAGATCGAGTGAATTCTAAAAAACCTTTATAATTGAAATGGGGCAATTTTTGACGAAGATATGGCCATTTATTTCAAGGTAGACCCTATTTAATGCTTTCCATATATTTTCTATTTATCGAAGAATATCCCTTAATATCTTTCTTAGATGAGTCGGAAGTCAAATTATTTTAATGCAGTTTTGTTCCAAAGATTGAGTGAATTCTAAAAACACCTTTATAATTGAAATGGGGCAATTTTAGACGAAGATATGGCCATTTATTTCAAGGTAGACCCTATTTAATGCTTTCCATAAATTTTCTATTTATCGAAGAATATCCCTTAATATCTTTCTTAGATGAGTCGGAAGTCAAATTATTTTAATGCAGTTTTGTTCCAAAGATCGAGTGAATTCTAAAAACACCTTTATAATTGAAATGGGGCAATTTTTGACGAAGATATGGCCATTTATTTCAAGGTAGACCTTATTTAATGCTTTCCATATATTTTCTATTTATCGAAGAATATCCCTTAATATCTTTCTTAGATGAGTCGGAAGTCAAATTATTTTAATGCAGTTTTGTTCCAAAGATCAGAGTGAATTCTAAAAACACCTTCATAATTGAAATGGGGCAATTTTTGACGAAGATATGGCCATTTATTTCAAGGTAGACCCTATTTAATGCTTTCCATATATTTTCTGTTGATCAAAGAATATCCCTTAATATCTTTCTTAGATGAGTCGGAAGTCAAATTATTTTAATGCAGTTTTGTTCCAAAGATCAAGTGAATTGGGGCAATTATAGACGAAGATATGGCCATTTATTTCAAGGTTGACCCTATTTAATGCTTTCCATATATTTTCTATTAATCGAAGAATATCCCTTAATATCTTTCTTAGATGAGTCGAAAGTCAAATTATTTTAATGCAGTTTTGTTCCAAAAATCGAGTGAATTCTAAAAACACCATTATAATTGAAATGGGGCAATTTTGACGAAGATATGGCCATTTATTTCAAGGTAGACCCTATTTAATGCTTTCCATATATTTTCTGTTGATCAAAGAATATCCCTTAATATCTTCCTTAGATGAGTCGGAAGTCAAATTATTTTAATGCAGTTTTGTTCCAAAATCGAGTAAATTCTAAAAACACCATTATAATTGAAATGGGGCAATTTTAGACGAAGATATGGCCATTTATTTCAAGGTTGACCCTATTTAATGTTTGGCTTATATTTTCTATTAATCGAAGAATATCCCTTAATATCTTTCTTAGATGAGTCGCAAGTCAAATTATTTTAATGCAGTTTTGTTCCAAAGATCGAGTGAATTCTAAAAACACCTTTATAATTGAAATGGGGCAATTTTAGACGAAGATATGGCCATTTATTTCAAGGTTGACCCTATTAACCGCTTTCCTTATATTTTCTATTTATCGAAGAATATCCCTTAATATCTTTCTTAGATGAGTCAGAAGTCAAATTATTTTAATGCAGTTTTGTTCCAAAGATCAAGTGAATTCTAAAAACTTTTTTATAATTGAAATGGGGCAATTATAGACGAAGATATGGCCATTTATTTCCAAGGTAGACCCTATTTAATGCTTTCCATATATTTTCTATTTATCGAAGAATATCCCTTAATATCTTTCTTAGATGAGTCGGAAGTCAAATTATTTTAATGCAGTTTTGTTCCAAAATTGAGTGAATTCTAAAAACACCTTTATAATTGAAATGTTGCAATTTTAGACGAAGATATGGCCATTTATTTCAAGGTTGACCCTATTTAATGCTTTCCATATATTTTCTATTGATCAAAGAATATCCCTTAATATCTTTCTTAGATGAGTCGGAAGTCAAATTATTTTAATGCAGTTTTGTTTCTAAGATCGAGTGAATTCTAAAAACACCTTTATAATTGAAATGGGGCAATTTTAGACGAAGATATGGCCATTTATTTCAAGGTAGACCCTATTTAATGCTTTCCATATATTTTCTATTTATCGAAGAATATCCCTTAATATCTTTCTTAGATGAGTCGGAAGTCAAATTATTTTAATGCAGTTTTGTTCCAAAGATCGAGTGAATTCTAAAAACACCTTTATAATTGAAATGGGGCAATTTTTGACGAAGATATGGCCATTTATTTCAAGGTAGACCCTATTTAATGCTTTCCATATATTTTCTGTTGATCAAAGAATACCCTTAATATCTTTCTTAGATGAGTCGGAAGTCAAATTATTTTGATGCAGTTTTGTTCCAAAGATCAAGTGAATTCTAAAAATACCTTTATAATTGAAATGGGGCAATTATAGACGAAGATATGGCCATTTATTTCAAGGTTGACCCTATTTAATGCTTTCCATATATTTTCTATTTATCGAAGAATATCCCTTAATATCTTTCTTAGATGAGTCGGAAGTCAAATTATTTTAATGCAGTTTTGTTCCAAAAAATCGAGTGAATTCTAAAAACACCTTTATAATTGAAATGGGGCAATTTTTGACGAAGATATGGTCATTTATTTCAAGGTAGACCCTATTTAATGCTTTCCATATATTTTCTGTTGATCAAAGAATATCCCTTAATATCTTCCTTAGATGAGTCGCAAGTCAAATTATTTTAATGCAGTTTTGTTCCAAAGATCAAGTGAATGGGGCAATTATAGACGAAGATATGGCCATTTATTTCAAGGTAGACCCTATTTAATGCTTTCCATATATTTTCTATTTATCGAAGAATATCCCTTAATATCTTTCTTAGATGAGTCGCAAGTCAAATTATTTTAATGCAGTTTTGTTCCAAAGATCGAGTGAATTCTAAAAACACCTTTATAATTGAAATGGGGCAATTTTTGACGAAGATATGGCCATTTATTTCAAGGTTGACCCTATTTAATGCTTTCCATATATTTTCGATTTATCGAAGAATATCCCTTAATATCTTTCTTAGATGAGTCGGAAGTCAAATTATTTTAATGCAGTTTTGTTCCAAAGATCGAGTGAATTCTAAAAACACCTTTATAATTGAAATGGGGCAATTTTAGACGAAGATATGGCCATTTATTTCAAGGTAGACCCTATTTAATGCTTTCCATATATTTTCTATTTATCGAAGAATATCCCTTAATATCTTTCTTAGATGAGTCGCAAGTCAAATTATTTTAATGCAGTTTTGTTCCAAAGATCGAGTGAATTCTAAAAACACCTTCATAATTGAAATGGGGCAATTTTTGACGAAGATATGGCCATTTATTTCAAGGTAGACCCTATTTAATGCTTTCCATATATTTTCTGTTGATCAAAGAATATCCCTTAATATCTTTCTTAGATGAGTCGGAAGTCAAATTATTTTAATGCAGTTTTGTTCCAAAGATCAAGTGAATTCTAAAAACACCTTCGTAATTGAAATGGGGCAATTTTTGACGAAGATATGGCCATTTATTTCAAGGTAGACCCTATTTAATGCTTTCCATATATTTTCTGTTGATCAAAGAATATCCCTTAATATCTTTCTTAGATGAGTCGCAAGTCAAATTATTTTAATGCAGTTTTGTTCCAAAGATCGAGTGAATTCTAAAAACACCTTTATAATTGAAATGGGGCAATTTTTGACGAAGATATGGCCATTTATTTCAAGGTAGAGCCTATTTAATGCTTTCCATATATTTTCTATTAATCGAAGAATATCCCTTAATATCTTTCTTAGATGAGTCGGAAGTCAAATTATTTTAATGCAGTTTTGTTCCAAAGATCAAGTGAATTCTAAAAACACCTTCATAATTGAAATGGGGCAATTTTAGACGAAGATATGGCCATTTATTTCAAGGTTGACCCTATTTAATGTTTGGTTTATATTTTCTATTAATCGAAGAATATCCCTTAATATCTTTCTTAGATGAGTCGGAAGTCAAATTATTTTAAGGCAGTTTTGTTCCAAAGATCGAGTGAATTCAAAAAACACCTTTATAATTGAAATGGGGCAATTTTTGACGAAGATATGGCTATTTATTTCAAGGTAGACCCTATTTAATGCTTTCCATATATTTTCTATTTATCGAAGAATATCCCTTAATATCTTTCTTAGATGAGTCGGAAGTCAAATTATTTTAATGAAGTTTTGTTCCAAAGATCGAGTGAATTCTAAAAACACCTTTATAATTGAAATGGGGCAATTTTTGACGAAGATATGGCCATTTATTTCAGGGTAAACCCTATTTAATGCTTTCCATATATTTTCTGTTGATCAAAAAATATCCCTTAATATCTTTCTTAGATGAGTCGGAAGTCAAATTATTTTAATGCAGTTTTGTTCCAAAGATCAAGTGAATTCTAAAAATACCTTTATAATTGAAATGGGGCAATTATAGACGAAGATATGGCCATTTATTTCAAGGTAGACCCTATTTAATGCTTTCCATATATTTTCTATTTATCGAAGAATATCCCTTAATATCTTTCTTAGATGAGTCGGAAGTCAAATTATTTTAATGCAGTTTTGTTCCAAAAATCGAGTGATTTCTAAAAACACCTTTATAATTGAAATGGGGCAATTTTTGACGAAGATATGGCCATTTATTTCAAGGTAGACCCTATTTAATGCTTTCCATATATTTTCTATTTATCGAAGAATATCCCTTAATATCTTTCTTAGATGAGTCGGAAGTCAAATTATTTTAATGCAGTTTTGTTCCAAAGATCGAGGTAATTCTAAAAACACCTTTATAATTGAAATGTTGCAATTTTAGACGAAGATATGGCCATTTATTTCAAGGTTGACCCTATTTACTGCTTTCCTTATATTTTCTATTTATCGAAGAATATCCCTTAATATCTTTCTTAGATGAGTCGGAAGTCAAATTATTTTAATGCAGTTTTGTTCCAAAGATCAAGTGAATTCTAAAAACACCTTTATAATTGAAATGGGGCAATTATAGACAAAGATATGGCCATTTATTTCAAGGTAGACCCTATTTAATGCTTTCCTTATATTTTCTATTTATCGAAGAATATCCCTTAATATCTTTCTTAGATGAGTCGGAAGTCAAATTATTTTAATGCAGTTTTGTTCCAAAAATTGAGTGAATTCTAAAAACACCTTTATAATTGAAATGGGGCAATTTTTGACGAAGATATGGCCATTTATTTCAAGGTTGACCCTATTTAATGCTTTCCATATATTTTCTGTTGATCAAAGAATATCCCTTAATATCTTTCTTAGATGAGTCGGAAGTCAAATTATTTTAATGCAGTTTTGTTCCAAAGATCGAGTGAATTCTAAAAACACCTTTATAATTGAAATGGGGCAATTTTTGACGAAGATATGGCCATTTATTTCAAGGTAGACCCTATCTAATGCTTTTCCATATATTTTCTATTTATCGAATATCCCTTTAATATCTTTCTTTAGATGAGTCGGAAGTCAAATTATTTTAATGCAGTTTTGTTCCAAAGATCCAGTGATTCTTAAAACACTTTTATATTGAAATTGGGCAATTTAGATGAGATATGGCCAATTATTTCAAAGGTAGACCCCTATTTAATGCTTTCCTTATATTTTCTATTTATCGAAGAATATCCCTTAATATCTTTCTTAGATGAGTCGGAAGTCAAATTATTCTGATGCAGTTTTGTTCCAAAAATCGAGTGAATTCTAACAACACCTTTATAATTGAAATGGGGCAATTTTAGACGAAGATATGGCCATTTATTTCAAGGTAGACCCTATTTACTGCTTTCCTTATATTTTCTATTTATCGAAGAATATCCCTTAATATCTTTCTTAGATGAGTCAGAAGTCAAATTATTTTAATGCAGTTTTGTTCCAAAGATCAAGTGAATTCTAAAAACTTTTTTATAATTGAAATGGGGCAATTATTGACGAAGATATGGCCATTTATTTCAAGGTAGACCCTATTTAATGCTTTCCATATATTTTCTATTTATCGAAGAATATCCCTTAATATCTTTCTTAGATGAGTCGGAAGTCAAATTATTTTAATGCAGTTTTGTTCCAAAGATCAAGTGAATTCTAAAAACACCTTTATTATTGAAATGGGGCAGTTTTTGGCGAAGATATGGCCATTTATTTTAAGGTAGACCCTATTTAATACTTTCCATATATTTTCTGTCGATCAAAGAATATCCCTTAATATCTTTCTTAGATGAGTCGGAAGTCAAATTATTTTAATGCAGTTTTGTTTCAAAGGTCAAGTGAATTCTAAAAACACCTTTATAATTGAAATGGGGCAATTTTTGACGAAGATATGGCCATTTATTTCAAGGTAGACCCTATTTAATGCTTTCCATATATTTTCTATTTATCGAAGAATATCCCTTAATATCTTTCTTAGATGAGTCGGAAGTCAAATTATTTTAATGCAGTTTTGTTCCAAAATCGAGTGAATTCTAAAAACACCTTTATAATTGAAATGGGGCAATTTTAGACGAAAATATGGCCATTTATTTCAAGGTTGACCCTATTTAATGCTTTCCATATATTTTCTGTTGATCAAAGAATATCCCTTAATATCTTTCTTAGATGAGTCGGAAGTCAAATTATTTTAATGCAGTTTTGTTCCAAAGATCGAGTGAATTCTAAAAACACCTTTATAATTGAAATGGGGCACTTTTTGACGAAGATATGGCCATTTAATTCAAGGTAGACCCTATTTAATGCTTTCCATATATTTTCTATTTATCGAAGAATATCCCTTAATATCTTTCTTAAATGAGTCGGAAGTCAAATTATTTTAATGCAGTTTTGTTCCAAAGATTGAGTGAATTCTAAAAACACCTTTATAATTGAAATGGGACAATTTTAGACGAAGATATGGCCATTTATTTCAAGGTAGACCCTATTTAATGCTTTCCATATATTTTCTATTTATCGAAGAATATCCCTTAATATCTTTCTTAGATGAGTCGGAAGTCAAATTATTTTAATGCAGTTTTGTTCCAAAGATCAAGTGAATTCTAAAAACACCTTTATAATTGAAATGGGGCACTTTTTGACGAAGATATGGCCATTTAATTCAAGGTAGACCCTATTTAATGCTTTCCATATATTTTCTATTTATCGAAGAATATCCCTTAATATCTTTCTTAGATGAGTCGGAAGTCAAATTATTTTAATGAAGTTTTTTTCAAAGATCAAGTGAATTCTAAAAACACCTTTATAATTGAAATGGGACAATTTTAGACGAAGATATGGCCATTTATTTCAAGGTAGACCCTATTTAATGCTTTCCATATATTTTCTATTTATCGAAGAATATCCCTTAATATCTTTCTTAGATGAGTCGGAAGTCAAATTATTTTAATGCAGTTTTGTTCCAAAGATCGAGTGAATTTTAAAAACACCTTTATAATTGAAATGGGGCAATTTTTGGCGAAGATATGGCCATTTATTTTAAGGTAGACCCTATTTAATACTTTCCATATATTTTCTGTCGATCAAAGAATATCCCTTAATATCTTTCTTAGATGAGTCGGAAGTCAAATTATTTTAATGCAGTTTTGTTTCAAAGGTCAAGTGAATTCTAAAAACACCTTTATAATTGAAATGGGGCAATTTTTGACGAAGATATGGCCATTTATTTCAAGGTAGACCCTATTTAATGCTTTCCATATATTTTCTATTTATCGAAGAATATCCCTTAATATCTTTCTTAGATGAGTCGGAAGTCAAATTATTTTAATGCAGTTTTGTTCCAAAATCGAGTGAATTCTAAAAACACCTTTATAATTGAAATGTTGCAACTTTTGACGAAGATATGGCCATTTATTTCAAGGTAGACCCTATTTAATGCTTTCCATATATTTTCTATTTATCGAAGAATATCCCTTAATATCTTTTTTAGATGAGTCGGAAGTCAAATTATTTTAATGCAGTTTTGTTCCAAAGATTGAGTGAATTCTAAAAACACCTTTATAATTGAAATGGGGCAATTTTTGACGAAGATATGGCCATTTATTTCAAGGTAGACCCTATTTAATGCTTTCCATATATTTTCTATTTATCGAAGAATATCCCTTAATATCTTTCTTAGATGAGTCGGAAGTCAAATTATTTTGATGCAGTTTTGTTCCAAAGATCGAGTGAGTTCTAAAAACACCTTTATAATTAAAATGGGGCAATTTTAGACGTAGATATGGCCATTTATTTCAAGGTTGACCCTAATTAATGCTTTCCATATATTTTCTGTTGATCAAAGAATATCCCTTAATATCTTTCTTAGATGAGTCGGAAGTCAAATTATTTTAATGCAGTTTTGTTGCAAAGATTGAGTGAATTCTAAAAACACCTTTATAATTGAAATGGGACAATTTTAGACGAAGATATGGCCATTTATTTCAAGGTAGACCCTATTTAATGCTTTCCATATATTTTCTATTTATCGAAGAATATCCCTTAATATCTTTCTTAGATGAGTCGGAAGTCAAATTATTTTAATGCAGTTTTGTTCCAAAGATCGAGTGAATTTTAAAAACACCTTTATAATTGAAATGGGGCAATTTGAGACGAAGATATGGCCATTTATTTCAAGGTAGACCCTATTAAATGCTTTCCATATATTTTCTATTTATCGAAGAATATCCCTTAATATCTTTCTTAGATGAGTCGGAAGTCAAATTATTTTAATGCAGTTTTGTTCCAAAGATCGAGTGAATTTTAAAAACACCTTTATAATTGAAATGGGGCAATTTTAGACGAAGATATGGCCATTTATTTCAAGGTTGACCCTATTTAATGCTTTCCATATATTTTCTATTTATCGAAGAATATCCCTTAATATCTTTCTTAGATGAGTCGGAAGTCAAATTATTTTAATGCAGTTTTGTTCCAAAGATCGAGTGAATTCTAAAAACACCTTTATAATTGAAATGGGGCAATTATAGACGAAGATATGGCCATTTATTTCAAGGTAGACCCTATTTAATGCTTTCCTTATATTTTCTATTTATCGAAGAATATCCCTTAATATCTTTCTTAGATGAGTCGGAAGTCAAATTATTTTAATGCAGTTTTGTTCCAAAATCGAGTGAATTCTAAAAACACCTTTATAATTGAAATGGGGCAATTTTAGACGAAGATATGGCCATTTATTTCAAGGTTGACCCTATTTAATGTTTGGCTTATATTTTCTATTAATCGAAGAATATCCCTTAATATCTTTCTTAGATGAGTCGCAAGTCAAATTATTTTAATGAAGTTTTCTTCAAAGATCAAGTGAATTCTAAGAACACCTTTATAATTGAAATCGGGCAATTTTTGACGAAGATATGGCCATTTATTTCAAGGTAGACCCTATTTAATGCTTTCCATATATTTTCTATTTATCGAAGAATATCCTTTAATATCTTTCTTAGATGAGTCGGAAGTCAAATTATTTTAATGCAGTTTTGTTCCAAAAATCGAGTGAATTCTAAAAACACCTTTATAATTAAAATGGGGCAATTTTAGACGAAGATATGGCCATTTATTTCAAGGTTGACCCTATTTAATGCTTTCCATATATTTTCTATTTATCGAAGAATATCCCTTAATATCTTTCTTAGATGAGTCGGAAGTCAAATTATTTTAATGCAGTTTTGTTCCAAAGATTGAGTGAATTCTAAAAACACCTTTATAATTGAAATGGGGCAATTTTAGACGAAGATATGGCCATTTATTTCAAGGTGGACCCTATTTAATGCTTTCCATATATTTTCTATTTATCGAAGAATATCCCTTAATATCTTTCTTAGATGAGTCGGAAGTCAAATTATTTTAATGCAGTTTTGTTCCAAAGATCAAGTGAATTCTAAAAACACCTTTATAATTGAAATGTTGCAATTTTAGACGAAGATATGGCCATTTATT
Organism: Drosophila grimshawi; assembly: GCF_018153295.1. Taxonomy (NCBI): domain Eukaryota; kingdom Metazoa; phylum Arthropoda; class Insecta; order Diptera; family Drosophilidae; genus Drosophila; species Drosophila grimshawi. The sequence continues at coordinate 11,193 of NW_025063187.1, forward strand.
TCAAGGTAGACCCTATTTAATGCTTTCCATATATTTTCTATTTATCGAAGAATATCCCTTAATATCTTTCTTAGATGAGTCGGAAGTCAAATTATTTTAATGCAGTTTTGTTCCAAAGATCGAGTGAATTCTAAAAACACCTTTATAATTGAAATGGGGCAATTTTAGACGAAAATATGGCCATTTATTTCAAGGTTGACCCTATTTAATGTTTGGTTTATATTTTCTATTTATCGAAGAATATCCCTTAATATCTTTCTTAGATGAGTAGGAAGTCAAATTATTTTGAAGCAGTTTTGTTCCAAAGATCGAGTGAATTCTAAAAACACCTTTATAATTGAAATGGGGCAATTTTAGACGAAGATATGGCCATTTATTTCAAGGTAGACCCTATTTAATGCTTTCCATATATTTTCTATTTATCGAAGAATATCCCTTAATATCTTTCTTAGATGAGTCGGAAGTCAAATTATTTTAATGCAGTTTTGTTCCAAAGATCGAGTGAATTTTAAAAACACCTTTTTAATTGAAATGGGGCAATTTTAGACGAAGATATGGCCATTTATTTCAAGGTAGACCCTATTTAATGCTTTCCATATATTTTCTATTTATCGAAGAATATCCCTTAATATCTTTCTTAGATGAGTCGGAAGTCAAATTATTTTAATGCAGTTTTGTTCCAAAGATCAAGTGTTAATGGGGCAATTATAGACGAAGATATGGCCATTTATTTCAAGGTTGACCCTATTTAATGCTTTCCATATATTTTCTATTTATCGAAGAATATCCCTTAATATCTTTCTTAGATGAGTCGGAAGTCAAATTATTTTAATGCAGTTTTGTTCCAAAGATCGAGTGAATTCTAAAAACACCATTATAATTGAAATGGGGCAATTTTAGACGAAGATATGGCCATTTATTTCAAGGTAGACCCTATTTAATGCTTTCCATATATTTTCTGTTGATCGAAGAATATCCCTTAATATCTTTCTTAGATGAGTCGGAAGTCAGATTATTTTAATGCAGTTTTGTTCCAAAGATAAAGTAAAGATCGAGTGAATTTTAAAAACACCTTTATAATTGAAATGGGGCAATTTTAGACGAAGATATGGCCATTTATTTCAAGGTAGACCCTATTTAATGCTTTCCATATATTTTCTATTTATCGAAGAATATCCCTTAATATCTTTCTTAGATGAGTCGGAAGTCAAATTATTTTAATGCAGTTTTGTTCCAATGATAAAGTGAATTCTCAAAACACTTTGATAATTGAAATGAGGCAATTTTAGACGAAGATATGGCCATTTATTTCAAGGTAGACCCTATTTAATGCTTTCCATATATTTTCTATTTATCGAAGAATATCCCTTAATATCTTTCTTAGATGAGCCGGAAGTCAAATTATTTTAATGCAGTTTTGTTCCAAAGATCGAGTGAATTCTAAAAACACCTTTATAATTGAAATGGGGCAATTTTAGACGAAGATATGGCCATTTATTTCAAGGTAGACCCTATTTACTGCTTTCCATATATTTTCTATTTATCGAAGAATATCCCTTAATATCTTTCTTAGATGAGTCGGAAGTCAAATTGTTTTAATGCAGTTTTGTTCCAAAGATTGAGTGAATTCTAAAAACACCTTTATAATTGAAATGGGTCAATTTTTGACGGAGATATGGCCATTTATTTCAAGGTAGACCCTATTTAATGCTTTCCATATATTTTCTGTTGATCAAAGAATATCCCTTAATATCTTTCTTAGATGAGTCGGAAGTCAGATTATTTTAATGCAGTTTTGTTCCAAAGATCGAGTGAATTCAAAAAACACCTTTATAATTGAAATGGGGCAATTTTTGACGAAGATATGGCCATTTATTTCAAGGTAGACCCTATTTAATGCTTTCCATATATTTTCTATTTATCGAAGAATATCCCTTAATATCTTTCTTAGATGAGTCGGAAGTCAAATTATTTTAATGCAGTTTTGTTCCAAAGATTGAGTGAATTCTAAAAACACCTTTATAATTGAAATGTTGCAATTTTAGACGAAGATATGGCCATTTATTTCAAGGTAGACCCTATTTAATGCTTTCCATATATTTTCTATTTATCGAAGAATATCCCTTAATATCTTTCTTAGATGAGTCGGAAGTCAAATTATTTTGATGCAGTTTTGTTCCAAAGATCGAGTGAATTTTAAAAACACCTTTATAATTGAAATGGGGCAATTTTAGACGAAGATATGGCCATTTATTTCAAGGTAGACCCTATTTAATGCTTTCCATATATTTTCTATTTATCGAAGAATATCCCTTAATATCTTTCTTAGATGAGCCGCAAGTCAAATTATTTTGATGCAGTTTTGTTCCAAAGATCGAGTGAATTCTAAAAACACCTTTATAATTGAAATGGGGCAATTTTAGACGAAGATATGGCCATTTATTTCAAGGTTGACCCTATTTAATGTTTGGCTTATATTTTCTATTAATCGAAGAATATCCCTTAATATCTTTCTTAGATGAGTCGGAAGTCAAATTATTTTAATGCAGTTTTGTTCCAAAGATCGAGTAAATTTTAAAAACACCTTTATAATTGAAATGGGGCAATTTAAGACGAAGATATGGCCATTTATTTCAAGGTAGACCCTATTTAATGTTTGGCTTATATTTTCTATTTATCGAAGAATATCCCTTAATATCTTTCTTAGATGAGTCGGAAGTCAAATTATTTTAATGCAGTTTTGTTCCAAAGATTGAGTGAATTCTAAAAACACCTTTATAATTGAAATGGGGCAATTTTTGACGAAGATATGGCCATTTATTTCAAGGTTGACCCTATTTAATGTTTGGCTTATATTTTCTATTAATCGAAGAATATCCCTTAATATCTTCTTAGATGAGTCGCAAGTCAAATTATTTTAATGAAGTTTTCTTCAAAGATCAAGTGAATTCTAAGAACACCTTTATAATTGAAATCGGGCAATTTTTGACGAAGATATGGCCATTTATTTCAAGGTAGACCCTATTTAATGCTTTCCATATATTTTCTATTTATCGAAGAATATCCCTTAATATCTTTCTTAGATGAGTCGGAAGTCAAATTATTTTAATGCAGTTTTGTTCCAAAGATTGAGTGAATTCTAAAAACACCTTTATAATTGAAATGGGGCAATTTTAGACGAAGATATGGCCATTTATTTCAAGGTAGACCCTATTTAATGCTTTCCATATATTTTCTATTTATCGAAGAATATCCCTTAATATCTTTCTTAGATGAGTCGGAAGTCAAATTATTTTTAATGCAGTTTTGTTCCAAAGATCGAGTGAATTCTAAAAACACCTTTTATAATTGAAATGTGGCAATTTTAGACGAAGATATGGCCATTTATTTCAAGGTAGACCCTATTTAATGCTTTCCTTATATTTTCTATTTATCGAAGAATATCCCTTAATATCTTTCTTAGATGAGTCGGAAGTCAAATTATTTTAATGCAGTTTTGTTCCAAAGATCGAGTAAATTCTAAAAACACCTTTATAATTGAAATGGGGCAATTTTAGACGAAGATATGGCCATTTATTTCAAGGTTGACCCTATTTAATGTTTGGCTTATATTTTCTATTTATCGAAGAATATCCCTTAATATCTTTCTTAGATGAGTCGGAAGTCAAATTATTTTGATGCAGTTTTGTTCCAAAGATTGAGTGAATTCTAAAAAAACACCTTTTATAATTGAAATGGGGCAATTTTAGACGAAGATATGGCCATTTATTTCAAGGTAGACCCTATTTAATGCTTTCCATATATTTTCTATTTATCGAAGAATATCCCTTAATATCTTTCTTAGATGAGTCGGAAGTCAAATTATTTTAATGAAGTTTTGTTCCAAAGATCGAGTGAATTTTAAAAACACCTTTATAATTGAAATGGGGCAATTTTTGACGAAGATATGGCCATTTATTTCAAGGTAGACCCTATTTAATGCTTTCCATATATTTTCTATTTATCGAAGAATATCCCTTAATATCTTTCTTAGATGAGTCGGAAGTCAAATTATTTTTAATGCAGTTTTGTT
>NW_025063188.1:0-1561 GCF_018153295.1 Drosophila grimshawi
TTTAGACGAAGATATGGCCGTTTATTTCAGGGTAGACCTATTCAATGTTTGCCATATATTTTCTATTAATCGAAGAATATCCCTTAATATCTTTCTTAGATGAGTCGGAAGTCAAATTATTTTAATGCAGTTTTGTTCCAAAGATCAAGTAAATTCTAAAAATACCTTTATATTTGAAATATGACAATTTTTGACGAAGATATGGCCATTTATTTCAAGGTTGACCTATTCAATGTTTGCCATATATTTTCTATTAATCGAAGAATATCCCTTAATATCTTTCTTAGATGAGTCGGAAGTCAAATTATTTTAATGCAGTTTTGTTCCAAAGATCGAGTAAAATCTAAAAATACCTTTATATTTGAAATATGGCAATTTTAGACGAAGATATGGCCATTTATTTCAAGGTTGACCTATTCAATGTTTGCCATATATTTTCTATTAATCGAAGAATATCCCTTAATATCTTTCTTAGATGAGTCGGAAGTCAATTATTTTAATGCAGTTTTGTTCCAAGATCGAGTAAATTCCTAAAAATACCTTTATATTTGAAATATGGCCAATTTTAGACGAAGATATGGGCCATTTATTTCAAGGTTGACCTATTCAATGTTCGCCAAATATTTTCTATTAATCGAAGAATATCCCTTAATATCTTTCTTAGATGAGTCGGAAGTCAAATTATTTTAATGCAGTTTTGTTCCAAAGATTGAGTAAATTCTAAAAATACCTTTATATTTGAAATATGGCAATTTTTGACGAAGATATGGCCATTTATTTCAAGGTTGACCTATTCAATGTTTGCCATATATTTTCTATTAATCGAAGAATATCCCTTAATATCTTTCTTAGATGAGTCGGAAGTCAAATTATTTTAATGCAGTTTTGTTCCAAAGATCGAGTAAATTCTAAAAATACCTTTATATTTGAAATATGGCAATTTTGACGAAGATATGGCCATTTATTTCAAGGTTGACCTATTCAATGTTTGCCATATATTTTCTATTAATCGAAGAATATCCCTTAATATCTTTCTTAGATGAGTCGGAAGTCAAATTATTTTAATGCAGTTTTGTTCCAAAGATCGAGTAAATTCTAAAAATACCTTTATATTTGAAATATGGCCATTTTTGACGAAGATATGGCCATTTATTTCAAGGTTGACCTATTCAATGTTTGCCATATATTTTCTATTAATCGAAGAATATCCCTTAATATCTTTCTTAGATGAGTCGGAAGTCAAATTATTTTAATGCAGTTTTGTTCCAAAGATCGAGTAAATTCTAAAAATACCTTTATATTTGAAATATGGCAATTTTGACGAAGATATGGCCATTTATTTCAAGGTTGACCTATTCAATGTTTGCCATATATTTTCTATTAATCGAAGAATATCCCTTAATATCTTTCTTAGATGAGTCGGAAGTCAAATTATTTTAATGCAGTTTTGTTCCAAGGATTGTGTCAATTCTAAAAATACCTTTATATTTGAAATATGGCAATTTTTGACGAAGATATGGCCGTTCATTTCAAGGTTGACCTATTCAATGTTTGCCATATA
>NW_025063189.1:0-21960 GCF_018153295.1 Drosophila grimshawi
GTAGTCTCGAAGTCTTTTCGAGAAATTGACGTTTTAAGTTTCTGTTTCCAAATTCAAACGGATGTATCTTCGCCAATAATTGTCAGAAGTTAGAATTTCTTTCAACATTATGAAGCCCTTTTTATATATTTTGATTCTGCATCAAAAGCTGAAAATATGTAGTCTTGAAGTCATTTCGAGAAATTGACGTTTAAAGTTTCTGTTTCCAAATTCAAACGGATGTATCTTCGCCAATAATTGTCAGAAGTTAGAATTTCTTTCAACATTATGAAGCCCTTTTTATATATTTTGACTCTGCATCAAAAGCTGAAAATATGTAGTCTCGAAGTCATTTCGAGAAATTGACGTTTTAAGTTTCTGTTTCCAAATTCAAACGGATGTATCTTCGCCAATAATTGTCAGAAGTAGAATTTCTTTCAAAATTATGAAGCCCTTTTTATATATTTTGATTCTGCATTAAACGCTGAAAATATGTAGTCTCGAAGTCATTTCGAGAAATTGACGTTTTAAGTTTCTGTTTCCAAATTCAAATGGATGTATCTTCGCCAATAATTGTCAGAAGTTAGAATTTCTTTCAACATTATGAAGCCCTTTTTATATATTTTGACTCTGCATCAAAAGCTGAAAATATGTAGTCTCGAAGTCATTTCGAGAAAATTGACGTTTTTAAGTTTCTGTTTCCAAATTCAAACGGGATGTATCTTCGCCCAATAATTGTCAGAAAGTTAGAATTTCTTTCAAACATTATGAAGCCCTTTTTTATATATTTTGACTCTGCATCAAAAGCTGAAAATATGTAGTCTCGAAGTCATTTCGAGAAATTGACGTTTTATGTTTCTGTTTCCAAACTCAAACGGATGTATCGTCGCCAATAATTGTCAGAAGTTAGAATTTCTTTCAACATTATGAAGCCCTTTTTATATATTTTGATTCTGCATCAAAAGCTGAAAATATGTTGTCTCGAAGTCATTTCGAGAAATTGACGTTTTAAGTTTCTGTTTCCAAATTCAAACGGATGTAGCTTCGCCAATAATTGTCAGAAGTTAGAATTTCTTTCAACATTATGAAGCCCTTTTTATATATTTTGACTCTGCATCAAAAGCTGAAAATATGTAGTCTCGAAGTCTTTTCGAGAAAATGACGTTTTAAGTTTCTGTTTCCAAATTCAAACGGATGTATCTTCGCCAATAATTGTCAGAAGTTAGAATTTCTTTCAACATTATGAAGCCCTTTTTATATATTTGACTCTGCATCAAAAGCTGAAAATATGTAGTCTCGAAGTCATTTCGAGAAATTGACGTTTTAAGTTTCTGTTTCCAAATTCAAACGGATGTATCTTCGCCAATAATTGTCAGAAGTTATAATTTCTTTCAAAATTATGAAGCCCTTTTTATATATTTTGATTCTGCATTAAACGCTGAAAATATGTAGTCTCGAAGTCATTTCGAGAAATTGACGTTTTAAGTTTCTGTTTCCAATAATTGTCAGAAGTTAGAATTTCTTTCAACATTATGAAGCCCTTTTTATATATTTTGACTCTGCATCAAAAGCTGAAAATATGTAGTCTCGAAGTCATTTCGAGAAATTGACGTTTTAAGTTTCTGTTTCCAAACTCAAACGGATGTATCGTCGCCAATAATTGTCAGAAGTTAGAATTTCTTTCAACATTATGAAGCCCTTTTTATATATTTTGATTCTGCATCAAAAGCTGAAAATATGTTGTCTCGAAGTCATTTCGAGAAATTGACGTTTTAAGTTTCTGTTTCCAAATTCAAACGGATGTATCTTCGCCAATAATTGTCAGAAGTTAGAATTTCTTTCAACATTATGAAGCCCTTTTTATATATTTTGACTCTGCATCAAAAGCTGAAAATATGTAGTCTCGAAGTCATTTCGAGAAAATGACGTTTTAAGTTTCTGTTTCCAAATTCAAACGGATGTATCTTCGCCAATAATTGTCAGAAGTTAGAATTTCTTTCAACATTATGAAGCCCTTTATATATATTTTGACTCTGCATCAAAAGCTGAAAATATGTAGTCTTGAAGTCATTTCGAGAAATTGACGTTTTAAGTTTCTGTTTCCAAATTCAAACGGATGTATCTTCGCCAATAATTGTCAGAAGTTAGAATTTCTTTCAACATTATGAAGCCCTTTTTATATATTTTGACTCTGCATCAAAAGCTGAAAATATGTAGTCTCGAAGTCATTTCGAGAAAATGACGTTTTAAGTTTCTCTTTCCAAATTCAAATGGATGTATCTTCGCCAATAATTGTCAGAAGTTAGAATTTCTTTCAACATTATGAAGCCCTTTTTATATATTTTGATTCTGCATCAAAAGCTGAAAATGTGTAGTCTCGAAGTCATTTCGAGAAATTGACGTTTAAAGTTTCTGTTTCCAAATTCAAACGGATGTATCTTCGCCAATAATTGTCAGAAGTTAGAATTTCTTTCAACATTATGAAGCCCTTTTTATATATTATGATTCTGCATCAAAAGCTGAAAATATGTAGTCTCGAAGTCATTTCGAGAAATTGACGTTTTAAGTTTCTGTTTCCAATTTCAAACGGATGTATCGTCGCCAATAATTGTCAGAAGTTAGAATTTCTTTCAACATTATGAAGCCCTTTTTATATATTTTGATTCTGCATCAAAAGCTGAAAATATGTAGTCCCAAAGTCATTTCGAGAAATTGACGTTTTAAGTTTCTGTTTCCAAATTGAAACGGATGTATCTTCGCCAATAATTGTCAGAAGTTAGAATTTCTTTCAACATTATGAAGCCCTTTTTATATATTTTGATTCTGCATCAAAAGCTGAAAATACGTAGTCTCGAAGTCTTTTCGAGAAATTGACGTTTTAAGTTTCTGTTTCCAAATTCAAACGGATGTATCTTCGCCAATAATTGTCAGAAGTTAGAATTTCTTTCAACATTATGAAGCCCTTTTTATATATTTTGATTCTGCATCAAAAGCTGAAAATATGTAGTCTCGAAGTCATTTCGAGAAATTGACGTTTAAAGTTTCTGTTTCCAAATTCAAACGGATGTATCTTCGCCAATAATTGTCAGAAGTTAGAATTTCTTTCAACATTATGAAGCCCTTTTTATATATTTTGACTCTGCATCAAAAGCTGAAAATATGTAGTCTCGAAGTCATTTCGAGAAATTGACGTTTTAAGTTTCTGTTTCCAAATTCAAACGGATGTATCTTCGCCAATAATTGTCAGAAGTAGAATTTCTTTCAAAATTATGAAGCCCTTTTTATATATTTTGATTCTGCATTAAACGCTGAAAATATGTAGTCTCGAAGTCATTTCGAGAAATTGACGTTTTAAGTTTCTGTTTCCAAATTCAAATGGATGTATCTTCGCCAATAATTGTCAGAAGTTAGAATTTCTTTCAACATTATGAAGCCCTTTTTATATATTTTGATTCTGCATCAAAAGCTGAAAATATGTAGTCTCGAAGTCATTTCGAGAAATTGACGTTTTAAGTTTCTGTTTCCAAATTCAAACGGATGTATCTTCGCCAATAATTGTCAGAAGTTAGAATTTCTTTCAACATTATGAAGCCCTTTTTATATATTTTGACTCTGCATCAAAAGCTGAAAATATGTAGTCTCGAAGTCATTTCGAGAAATTGACGTTTTAAGTTTCTGTTTCCAAACTCAAACGGATGTATCGTCGCCAATAATTGTCAGAAGTTAGAATTTCTTTCAATATTATGAAGCCCTTTTTATATATTTTGATTCTGCATCAAAAGCTGAAAATATGTTGTCTCGAAGTCATTTCGAGAAATTGACGTTTTAAGTTTCTGTTTCCAAATTCAAACGGATGTAGCTTCGCCAATAATTGTCAGAAGTTAGAATTTCTTTCAACATTATGAAGCCCTTTTTATATATTTTGACTCTGCATCAAAAGCTGAAAATATGTAGTCTCGAAGTCATTTCGAGAAATTGACGTTTTAAGTTTCTGTTTCCAAATTCAAACGAATGTATCTTCGCCAATAATTGTCAGAAGTTAGAATTTCTTTCAACATTATGAAGCCCTTTTTATATATTTTGATTCTGCATTAAACGCTGAAAATATGTAGTCTGGAAGTCATTTCGAGAAATTGACGTTTTAAGTTTCTGTTTCCAAATTCAAACGGATGTATCTTCGCCAATAATTGTCAGAAGTTAGAATTTCTTTCAACATTATGAAGCCCTTTTTATATATTTTGACTCTGCATCAAAAGCTGAAAATATGTAGTCTCGAAGTCATTTCGAGAAATTGACGTTTTATGTTTCTGTTTCCAAACTCAAACGGATGTATCGTCGCCAATAATTGTCAGAAGTTAGAATTTCTTTCAATATTATGAAGCCCTTTTTATATATTTTGATTCTGCATCAAAAGCTGAAAATATGTTGTCTCGAAGTCATTTCGAGAAATTGACGTTTTAAGTTTCTGTTTCCAAATTCAAACGGATGTATCTTCGCCAATAATTGTCAGAAGTTAGAATTTCTTTCAACCATTATGAAGCCCTTTTTATATATTTTGACTCTGCATCAAAAGCTGAAAATATGTAGTCTCGAAGTCATTTCGAGAAAATGACGTTTTAAGTTTCTGTTTCCAAATTCAAACGGATGTATCTTCGCCAATAATTGTCAGAAGTTAGAATTTCTTTCAACATTATGAAGCCCTTTATATATATTTTGACTCTGCATCAAAAGCTGAAAATATGTAGTCTTGAAGTCATTTCGAGAAATTGACGTTTTAAGTTTCTGTTTCCAAATTCAAACGGATGTATCTTCGCCAATAATTGTCAGAAGTTAGAATTTCTTTCAACATTATGAAGCCCTTTTTATATATTTTGACTCTGCATCAAAAGCTGAAAATATGTAGTCTCGAAGTCATTTCGAGAAAATGACGTTTTAAGTTTCTGTTTCCAAATTCAAACGGATGTATCTTCGCCAATAATTGTCAGAAGTTAGAATTTCTTTCAACATATGAAGCCCTTTTTATATATTTTGATTCTGCATCAAAAGCTGAAAATGTGTAGTCTCGAAGTCATTTCGAGAAATTGACGTTTAAAGTTTCTGTTTCCAAATTCAAACGGATGTATCTTCGCCAATAATTGTCAGAAGTTAGAATTTCTTTCAACATTATGAAGCCCTTTTTATATATTTTGATTCTGCATCAAAAGCTGAAAATATGTAGTCTCGAAGTCATTTCGAGAAATTGACGTTTTAAGTTTCTGTTTCCAATTTCAAACGGATGTATCGTCGCCAATAATTGTCAGAAGTTAGAATTTCTTTCAACATTATGAAGCCCATTGTTATATATTTTGACTCTGCATCAAAAGCTGAAATAATGTAGTCTCGAAGTCATTTCGAGAAATTGACGTTTTAAGTTTCTGTTTCCAAATTCAAACGGATGTATCTTCGCCAATAATTGTCAGAAGTTAGAGTTTCTTTCAACATTATGAAGCCCTTTTTATATGTTTTGATTCTGCATCAAAAGCTGAAAATATGTAGTCTCGAAGTCATTTCGAGAAATTGACGTTTTAAGTTTCTGTTTCCAAATTCAAACGGATGTATCTTCGCCAATAATTGTCAGAAGTTAGAATTTCTTTCAACATTATGAAGCCCTTTTTATATATTTTGACTCTGCATCAAAAGCTGAAAATATGTTGTCTCGAAGTCATTTCGAGAAATTGACGTTTTAAGTTTCTGTTTCCAAATTCAAACGGATGTATCTTCGCCAATAATTGTCAGAAGTTAGAATTTCTTTCAACATTATGAAGCCCTTTTTATATATTTTGATTCTGCATCAAAAGCTGAAAATATGTAGTCTCGAAGTCATTTCGAGAAATTGACGTTTTAAGTTTCTGTTTCTAAATTCAAACGGATGTATCTTCGCCAATAATTGTCAGAAGTTAGAATTTCTTTCAACATTATGAAGCCCTTTTTATATATTTTGACTCTGCATCAAAAGCTGAAAATATGTAGTCTCGAAGTCATTTCGAGAAATTGACATTTTAAGTTTCTGTTTCCAAATTCAAACGGATGTATCTTCGCCAATAATTGTCAGAAGTTAGAATTTCTTTCAACATTATGAAGCCCTTTTTATATATTTTGATTCTGCATCAAAAGCTGAAAATATGTAGTCTCAAAGTCATTTCGAGAAATTGACGTTTTAAGTTTCTCTTTCCAAATTCAAACGGATGTATCTTCGCCAATAATTGTCAGAAGTTAGAATTTCTTTCAACATTATGAAGCCCTTTTTATATATTTTGACTCTGCATCAAAAGCTGAAAATATGTAGTCTCGAAGTCATTTCGAGAAATTGACGTTTTAAGTTTCTGGTTCCAAATTCAAACGGATGTATCTTCGCCAATAATTGTCAGAAGTTAGAATTTCTTTCAACATTATGAAGCCCTTTTTATATATTTTGATTCTGCATCAAAAGCTGAAAATATGTAGTCTCGAAGTCATTTCGAGAAATTGACGTTTTAAGTTTCGGTTTCCAAATTCAAACGGATGTATCTTCGCCAATAATTGTCAGCAGTTAGAATTTCTTTCAACATTATGAAGCCCTTTTTATATATTTTGATTCTGTATCAAAAGCTGAAAATATGTAGTCTCGAAGTCATTTCGAGAAATTGACGTTTTAAGTTTCTGTTTCCAAATTCAAACGGATGTATCTTCGCCAATAATTGTCAGAAGTTAGAATTTCTTTCAACATTATGAAGCCCTTTTTATATATTTTGATTCTGCACCAAAAGCTGAAAATATGTAGTCTCGAAGTCATTTCGAGAAATTGACGTTTTAAGTTTCTGTTTCCAAATTCAAACGGATGTATCTTCGCCAATAATTGTCAGAAGTTAGAATTTCTTTCAACATTATGAAGCCCTTTTTATATATTTTGATTCTGCATCAAAAGCTGAAAATATGTAGTCTCGAAGTCATTTCGAGAAATTGACGTTTTAAGTTTCTGTTTCCAAATTCAAATGGATGTATCTTCGCCAATAATTGTCAGAAGTTAGAATTTCTTTCAACATTATGAAGCCCTTTTTATATATTTTGATTCTGCATCAAAAGCTGAAAATATGTAGTCTCGAAGTCATTTCGAGAAATTGACGTTTAAAGTTTCTGTTTCCAAATTCAAACGGATGTATCTTCACCAATAATTGTCAGAAGTTAGAATTTCTTTCAACATTATGAAGCCCTTTTTATATATTTTGATTCTGCATCAAAAGCTGAAAATATGTAGTCTCGAAGTCATTTCGAGAAATTGACGTTTTAAGTTTCTGTTTCCAAATTCAAACGGATGTATCTTCGCCAATAATTGTCAGAAGTTAGAATTTCTTTCAACATTATGAAGCCCTTTTTTGTATATTTTGACTCTGCATCAAAAGCTGAAAATATGTAGTCTCGAAGTCATTTCGAGAAATTGACGTTTTAAGTTTCTGTTTCCAAACTCAAATGGATGTATCGTCGCCAATAATTGTCAGAAGTTAGAATTTCTTTCAACATTATGAAGCCCTTTTTATATATTTTGACTCTGCATCAAAAGCTGAAATAATGAAGTCTCGAAGTCATTTCGAGAAATTGACGTTTTAAGTTTCTGTTTCCAAATTCAAACGGATGTATCTTCGCCAATAATTGTCAGAAGTTAGAATTTCTTTCAACATTATGAAGCCCTTTTTATATGTTTTGATTCTGCATCAAAAGCTGAAAATATGTAGTCTCGAAGTCATTTCGAGAAATTGACGTTTTAAGTTTCTGTTTCCAAATTCAAACGGATGTATCTTCGCCAATAATTGTCAGAAGTTAGAATTTCTTTCAACATTATGAAGCCCTTTTTATATATTTTGATTCTGCATCAAAAGCTGAAAATATGTAGTCTCGAAGTCATTTCGAGAAATTGACGTTTTAAGTTTCTGTTTCCAAATTCAAACGGATGTATCTTCGCCAATAATTGTCAGAAGTTAGAATTTCTTTCAACATTATGAAGCCCTTTTTATATATTTTGACTCTGCATCAAAAGCTGAAAATATGTAGTCTCGAAGTCATTTCGAGAAATTGACGTTTTAAGTTTCTGTTTCCAAATGCAAACGGATGTATCTTCGCCAATAATTGTCAGAACTTAGAATTTCTTTCAACATTATGAAGCCCTTTTTATATATTTTGATTCTGCATCAAAAGCTGAAAATATGTAGTCTTGAAGTCATTTCGAGAAAATGGACGTTTTTAAGTTTCTGTCTCCAAATTCAAAACGGATGTATCTTCGCCAATATTTGTCAGAAGTTAGAATTTCTTTCAACATTATGAAGCCCTTTTTATATATTTTGATTCTGCATCAAAAGCTGAAAATATGTAGTCTCGAAGTCATTTCGAGAAATTGACGTTTTAAGTTTCTGTTTCCAAATTCAAACGGATGTATCTTCGCCAATAATTGTCAGAAGTTAGAATTTCTTTCAACATTATGAAGCCCTTTTTATATATTTTGACTCTGCATCAAAAGCTGAAAATATGTAGTCTCGAAGTCATTTCGAGAAATTGACGGTTTAAGTTTCTGTTTCCAAATTCAAACGGATGTATCTTCGCCAATAATTGTCAGAAGTTAGAATTTCTTTCAACATTATGAAGCCCTTTTTATATATTTTGATTCTGCATCAAAAGCTGAAAATATGTAGTCTCGAAGTCATTTCGAGAAATTGACGTTTTAAGTTTCTGTTTCCAAATTCAAACGGATGCATCTTCGCCAATAATTGTCAGAAGTTAGAATTTCTTTCAACATTATGAACCCCTTTTTATATATTTTGATTCTGCATCAAAAGCTGAAAATATGTAGTCTCGAAGTCATTTCGAGAAATTGACGTTTTAAGTTTCGGTTTCCAAATTCAAATGGATGTATCTTCGCCAATAATTGTCAGAAGTTAGAATTTCTTTCAACATTATGAAGCCCTTTTTATATATTTTGATTCTGCATCAAAAGCTGAAAATATGTAGTCTCGAAGTCATTTCGAGAAATTGACGTTTAAAGTTTCTGTTTCAAAATTCAAACGGATGTATCTTCACCAATAATTGTCAGAAGTTAGAATTTCTTTCAACATTATGAAGCCCTTTTTATATATTTTGATTCTGCATCAAAAGCTGAAAATATGTAGTCTCGAAGTCATTTCGAGAAATTGACGTTTTAAGTTTCTGTTTCCAAATTCAAACGGATGTATCTTCGCCAATAATTGTCAGAAGTTAGAATTTCTTTCAACATTATGAAGCCCTTTTTATATATTTTGACTCTGCATCAAAAGCTGAAAATATGTAGTCTCGAAGTCATTTCGAGAAATTGACGTTTTAAGTTTCTGTTTCCAAACTCAAATGGATGTATCGTCGCCAATAATTGTCAGAAGTTAGAATTTCTTTCAACATTATGAAGCCCTTTTTATATATTTTGACTCTGCATCAAAAGCTGAAATAATGAAGTCTCGAAGTCATTTCGAGAAATTGACGTTTTAAGTTTCTGTTTCCAAATTCAAACGGATGTATCTTCGCCAATAATTGTCAGAAGTTAGAATTTCTTTCAACATTATGAAGCCCTTTTTATATGTTTTGATTCTGCATCAAAAGCTGAAAATATGTAGTCTCGAAGTCATTTCGAGAAATTGACGTTTTAAGTTTCTGTTTCCAAATTCAAACGGATGTATCTTCGCCAATAATTGTCAGAAGTTAGAATTTCTTTCAACATTATGAAGCCCTTTTTATATATTTTGATTCTGCATCAAAAGCTGAAAATATGTAGTCTCGAAGTCATTTCGAGAAATTGACGTTTTAAGTTTCTGTTTCCAAATTCAA
This sequence comes from Drosophila grimshawi, assembly GCF_018153295.1. Lineage (NCBI taxonomy): Eukaryota > Metazoa > Arthropoda > Insecta > Diptera > Drosophilidae > Drosophila > Drosophila grimshawi. Next base: position 9,838 of record NW_025063189.1, read on the forward strand.
ACGGATGTATCTTCGCCAATAATTGTCAGAAGTTAGAATTTCTTTCAACATTATGAAGCCCTTTTTATATATTTTGACTCTGCATCAAAAGCTGAAAATATGTAGTCTCGAAGTCATTTCGAGAAATCGACGATTTAAGTTTCTGTTTCCAAATTCAAACGGATGTATCTTCGCCAATAATTGTCAGAACTTAGAATTTCTTTCAACATTATGAAGCCCTTTTTATATATTTTGATTCTGCATCAAAAGCTGAAAATATGTAGTCTCGAAGTCATTTCGAGAAATTGACGTTTTAAGATTCTGTTTCCAAATTCAAACGGATGTATCTTCGCCAATATTTGTCAGAAGTTAGAATTTCTTTCAACATTATGAAGCCCTTTTTATATATTTTGACTCTGCATCAAAAGCTGAAAATATGTAGTCTCGAAGTCATTTCGAGAAATTGACGTTTTAAGTTTCTGTTTCCAAACTCAAACGGATGTATCGTCGCCAATAATTGTCAGAAGTTAGAATTTCTTTCAACATTATGAAGCCCTTTTTATATATTTTGACTCTGCATCAAAAGCTGAAAATATGTAGTCTCGAAGTCATTTCGAGAAATTGACGTTTTAAGTTTCTGTTTCCAAATTCAAATGGATGTATCTTCGCCAATAATTGTCAGAAGTTAGAATTTCTTTCAACATTATGAAGCCCTTTTTATATATTTTGATTCTGCATCAAAAGCTGAAAATATGTAGTCTCGAAGTCATTTCGAGAAATTGACGTTTTAAGTTTCTGTTTCCAAATTCAAACGGATGTATCTTCGCCAATAATTGTCAGAAGTTAGAATTTCTTTCAACATTATGAAGCCCTTTTTATATATTTTGATTCTGCATCAAAAGCTGAAAATATGTTGTCTCGAAGTAATTTCGAGAAATTGACGTTTTAAGTTTTTGTTTCCAAATTCAAACGGATGTATCTTCGCCAATAATTGTCAGAAGTTAGAATTTCTTTCAACATTATGAAGCCCTTTTTATATATTTTGACTCTGCATCAAAAGCTGAAAATATGTAGTCTCGAAGTCATTTCGAGAAAATGACGTTTTAAGTTCCTGTTTCCAAATTCAAACGGATGTATCTTCGCCAATAATTGTCAGAAGTTAGAATTTCTTTCAACATTATGAAGCCCTCTTTATATATTTTGATTCTGCATCAAAAGCTGAAAATATGTAGTCTCGAAGTCATTTCGAGAAATTGACGTTTTAAGTTTCTGTTTCCAAATTCAAACGGATGTATCTTCGCCAATAATTGTCAGAAGTTAGAATTTCTTTCAACAGTATGAAGCCCTTTTTATATATTTTGATTCTGCATCAAAAGCTGAAAATATGTAGTCTCGAAGTCATTTCGAGAAATTGACGTTTTAAGTTTCTGTTTCCAAACTCAAACGGATGTATCGTCGCCAATAATTTTCAGAAGTTAGAATTTCTTTCAACATTATGAAGCCCTTTTTATATACTTTGATTCTGCATCAAAAGCTGAAAATATGTTGTCTCGAAGTCATTTCGAGAAATTGACGTTTTAAGTTTCTGTTTCCAAATTCAAACGGATGTATCTTCGCCAATAATTGTCAGAAGTTAGAATTTCTTTCAACATTATGAAGCCCTTTTTATATATTTTGATTCTGCATCAAAAGCTGATAATATGTAGTCTTGAAGTCAATTCGAGAAATTGACGTTTTAAGTTTCTGTTTCCAAATTCAAACGGATGTATCTTCGCCAATAATTGTCAGAAGTCAGAATTTCTTTCAACATTATGAAGCCCTTTTTATATATTTTGATTCTGCATCAACAGCTGAAAATATGTAGTCTCGAAGTCATTTCGAGAAATTGACGTTTTAAGTTTCTGTTTCCAAATTCAAACGGAAGTATCTTCGCCAATAATTGTCAGAAGTTAGAATTTCTTTCAACATTATGAAGCCCTTTTTATATATTTTGATTCTGCATTAAAAGCTGAAAATATGTAGTCTCGAAGTCATTTCGAGAAATTGACGTTTTAAGTTTCTGTTTCAAAATTCAAACGGATGTATCTTCGCCAATAATTGTCAGAAGTTAGAATTTCTTTCAACATTATGAAGCCCTTTTTATATATTTTGAATCTGCATCAAAAGCTGAAAATATGTAGTCTCGAAGTCATTTCGAGAAATTGACGTTTTAAGTTTCTGTTTCCAAATTCAAACGGATGTATCTTCGCCAATAATTGTCAGAAGTTAGAATTTCCTTCAACATTATGAAGTTTCTGTTTCCAAACTCAAACGGATGTATCGTCGCCAATAATATTCAGAAGTTAAAATTTCTTTCAACATTATGAAGCCCTTTTTATATATTTTGACTCTGCATCAAAAGCTGAAAATATGTAGTCTCGAAGTCATTTCGAGAAATTGACGTTTTAAGTTTCTGTTTCCAAATTCAAACGTATGTATCTTCGCCAATAATTGTCAGAAGTTAGAATTTCTTTCAACATTATGAAGCCCTTTTTATATATTTTGATTCTGCATCAAAAGCTGAAAATATGTAGTCTCGAAGTCATTTCGAGAAATTGACGTTTTAAGTTTTTGTTTCCAAATTCAAACGGATGTATCTTCGCCAATAATTGTCAGAAGTTAGAATTTCTTTCAACATTATGAAGCCCTTTTTATATATTTTGATTCTGCATCAAAAGCTGAAAATATGTTGTCTCGAAGTCATTTCGAGAAATTGACGTTTTAAGTTTCTGTTTCCAAATTCAAACGGATGTATCTTCGCCAATAATTGTCAGAAGTTAGAATTTCTTTCAACATTATGAAGCCCTTTTTATATATTTTGACTCTGCATCAAAAGCTGAAAATATGTAATCTCGAAGTCATTTCGAGAAATTGACGTTTTAAGTTTCTGTTTCCAAATTCAAACGGATGTATCTTCGCCAATAATTGTCAGAAGTTAGAATTTCTTTCAACATTATGAAGGCCTTTTTATATATTTTGACTCTGCATCAAAAGCTGAAAATATGTAGTCTCGAAGTCATTTCGAGAAATTGACGTTTTAAGTTTCTGTTTCCAAATTCAAACGGATGTATCTTCGCCAATAATTGTCAGAAGTTAGAATTTCTTTCAACATTATGAAGCCCTTTTTATATATTTTGACTCTGCATCAAAAGCTGAAAATATGTAGTCTTGAAGTCAATTCGAGAAATTGACGTTTTAAGTTTCTGTTCCCAAATTCAAACGGATGTATCTTCGCCAATAATTGTCAGAAGTTAGAATTTCTTTCAACATTATGAAGCCCTTTTTATATATTTTGACTCTGCATCAAAAGCTGAAAATATGTAGTCTGGAAGTCATTTCGAGAAATTGACGTTTTAAGTTTCTGTTTCCAAATTCAAACGGATGTATATTCGCCAATAATTGTCAGAAGTTAGAATTTCTTTCAACATTATGAAGCCCTTTTTATATATTTTGATTCTGCATCAAAAGCTGAAAATATGTAGTCTCGAACTCATTTCGAGAAATTGACGTTTCAAGTTTCTGTTTCCAAATTCAAACGGTTGTATATTCGCCAATAATTGTCAGAAGTCAGAATTTCTTTCAACATTATGAAGCCCTTTTTATATATTTTGACTCTGCATCAAAAGCTGAAAATATGTAGTCTCGAAGTCATTTCGAGAAATTGACGTTTTAAGTTTCTGTTTCCAAATTCAAACGGATGTATCTTCGCCAATAATTGTCACAACTTAGAATTTCCTTCAACATTATGAAGTCCTTTTTATATATTTTGATTCTGCATCAAAAGCTGAAAATATGTAGTCTCGAAGTCATTTCGAGAAATTGACGTTTTAAGTTTCTGTTTCTAAATTCAAACGGATGTATCTTCGCCAATAATTGTCAGAAGTTAGAATTTTTTTCAACATTATGAAGCCCTTTTTATATATTTTGATTCTGCATCAAAAGCTGAAAATATGTAGTCTCGAAGTCATTTCGAGAAATTGACATTTTAAGTTTCTGTTTCCAAATTCAAACGGATGTATCTTCGCCAATAATTGTCAGAAGTTAGAATTTCTTTCAACATTATGAAGCCCTTTTTATATATTTTGACTCTGCATCAAAAGCTGAAAATATGTAGTCTCGAAGTCATTTCGAGAAATTGACGTTTTAAGTTTCTCTTTCCAAATTCAAACGGATGTATCTTCGCCAATAATTGTCAGAAGTTAGAATTTCTTACAACAGTATGAAGCCCTTTTTATATATTTTGACTCTGCATCAAAAGCTGAAAATATGTAGTCTCGAAGTCATTTCGAGAAATTGACGTTTTAAGTTTCTGGTTCCAAATTCAAATGGATGCATCTTCGCCAATAATTGTCAGAAGTTAGAATTTCTTTCAACATTATGAAGCCCTTTTTATATATTTTGATTCTGCATCAAAAGCTGAAAATATGTAGTCTCGAAGTCATTTCGAGAAATTGACGTTTTAAGTTTCTGTTTCCAAATTCAAACGGATGTATCTTCGCCAATAATTGTCAGAAGTTAGAATTTCTTTCAACATTATGAAGCCCTTTTTATATATTTTGACTCTGCATCAAAAGCTGAAAATATGTAATCTCGAAGTCATTTCGAGAAATTGACGTTTTTAGTTTCTGTTTCCAAATTCAAACGGATGTATCTTCGCCAATAATTGTCAGAAGTTAGAATTTCTTTCAACATTATGAAGCCCTTTTTATATATTTTGATTCTGCACCAAAAGCTGAAAATATGTAGTCTCGAAGTCATTTCGAGAAATTGACGTTTTAAGTTTCTGTTTCCAAATTCAAACGGATGCATCTTCGCCAATAATTGTCAGAAGTTAGAATTTCTTTCAACATTATGAAGCCCTTTTTATATATTTTGATTCTGCATCAAAAGCTGAAAATATGTAGTCTCGAAGTCATTTCGAGAAATTGACGTTTTAAGTTTCTGTTTCCAAATTCAAACGGATGTATCTTCGCCAATAATTGTCAGAAGTTAGAATTTCTTTCAACATTATGAAGCCCTTTTTATATATTTTGACTATGCATCAAAGCTGAAAATATGTAGTCTCGAAGTCATTTCGAGAAATTGACGTTTTAAGTTTCTGTTTCCAAACTCAAACGGATGTATCGTCGCCAATAATTGTCAGAAGGTTAGAATTTCTTTCAAACATAAGGAAGCCCTTTTTATATATTTTGACTATGCATCAAAAGCTGAAATTATGTAGTCTCGAAAGTCATTTCGAGAAATTGACGTTTTAAGTTTCTGTTTTCCAAATTCAAACGGATGTATCTTCGCCAATAAATTGTCAGAAGTTAGAATTTCTTTCAACAATTATGAAGCCCTTTTTATATATTTTGACTCTGCATCAAAAGCTGAAAATATGTAGTCGCGAAGTCATTTCGAGAAATCGACGTTTTAAGTTTCTGTTTCCAAATTCAAACGGATGTATCTTCGCCAATAATTGTCAGAAGTTAGAATTTCTTTCAACATTATGAAGCCCTTTTTATATGTTTTGATTCTGCATCAAAAGCTGAAAATATGTAGTCTCGAAGTCATTTCGAGAAATTGACGTTTTAAGTTTCTGTTTCCAAATTCAAACGGATGTATCTTCGCCAATAATTGTCAGAAGTTAGAATTTCTTTCAACATTATGAAGCCCTTTTTATATATTTTGACTCTGCATCAAAAGCTGAAAATATGTAGTCTCGAAGTCATTTCGAGAAATCGACGATTTAAGTTTCTGTTTCCAAATTCAAACGGATGTATCTTCGCCAATATTTGTCAGAAGTTAGAATTTCTTTCAACATTATGAAGCCCTTTTTATATATTTTGACTCTGCATCAAATGCTGAAAATATGTAGTCTCGAAGTCATTTCGAGAAATTGACGTTTTAAGTTTCTGTTTCCAAACTCAAACGGATGTATCGTCGCCAATAATTGTCAGAAGTTAGAATTTCTTTCAACATTATGAAGCCCTTTTTATATATTTTGACTCTGCATCAAAAGCTGAAAATATGTAGTCTCGAAGTCATTTCGCGAAATTGACGTTTTAAGTTTCTGTTTCCAAATTCAAATGGATGTATCTTCGCCAATAATTGTCAGAAGTTAGAATTTCTTTCAACATTATGAAGCCCTTTTTATATATTTTGATTCTGCATCAAAAGCTGAAAATATGTAGTCTCGAAGTCATTTCGAGAAATTGACGTTTTAAGTTTCTGTTTCCAAATTCAAACGGATGTATCTTCGCCAATAATTGTCAGAAGTTAGAATTTCTTTCAACATTATGAAGCCCTTTTTATATATTTTGATTCTGCATCAAAAGCTGAAAATATGTTGTCTCGAAGTAATTTCGAGAAATTGACGTTTTAAGTTTTTGTTTCCAAATTCAAACGGATGTATCTTCGCCAATAATTGTCAGAAGTTAGAATTTCTTTCAACATTATGAAGCCCTTTTTATATATTTTGACTCTGCATCAAAAGCTGAAAATATGTAGTCTCGAAGTCATTTCGAGAAAATGACGTTTTAAGTTCCTGTTTCCAAATTCAAACGGATGTATCTTCGCCAATAATTGTCAGAAGTTAGAATTTCTTTCAACATTATGAAGCCCTCTTTATATATTTTGATTCTGCATCAAAAGCTGAAAATATGTAGTCTTGAAGTCATTTCGAGAAATTGACGTTTTAAGTTTCTGTTTCCAAATTCAAACGGATGTATCTTCGCCAATAATTGTCAGAAGTTAGAATTTCTTTCAACAGTATGAAGCCCTTTTTATATATTTTGATTCTGCATCAAAAGCTGAAAATATGTAGTCTCGAAGTCATTTCGAGAAATTGACGTTTTAAGTTTCTGTTTCCAAACTCAAACGGATGTATCGTCGCCAATAATTTTCAGAAGTTAGAAATTTCTTTCAACATTATGAAGCCCTTTTTATATATTTTGATTCTGCATCAAAAGCTGAAAATATGTAGTCTCGAAGTCAATTCGAGAAATTGACGTTTTAAGTTTCTGTTTCCAAATTCAAACGGATGTATCTTCGCCAATAATTGTCAGAAGTTAGAATTTCTTTCAACATTATGAAGCCCTATTTATATATTTTGATTCTGCATCAAAAGCTGATAATATGTAGTCTTGAAGTCAATTCGAGAAATTGACGTTTTAAGTTTCTGTTTCCAAATTCAAACGGATGTATCTTCGCCAATAATTGTCAGAAGTCAGAATTTCTTTCAACATTATGAAGCCCTTTTTATATATTTTGATTCTGCATCAACAGCTGAAAATATGTAGTCTCGAAGTCATTTCGAGAAATTGACGTTTTAAGTTTCTGTTTCCAAATTCAAACGGAAGTATCTTCGCCAATAATTGTCAGAAGTTAGAATTTCTTTCAACATTATGAAGCCCTTTTTATATATTTTGATTCTGCATTAAAAGCTGAAAATATGTAGTCTCGAAGTCATTTCGAGAAATTGACGTTTTAAGTTTCTGTTTCCAAATTTAAATGGATGTATCTTCGCCAATAATTGTCAGAAGTTAGAATTTCTTTCAACATTATGAAGACCTTTTTATATATTTTGAATCTGCATCAAAAGCTGAAAATATGTAGTCTCGAAGTCATTTCGAGAAATTGACGTTTTAAGTTTCTGTTTCCAAATTCAAACGGATGTATCTTCGCCAATAATTGTCAGAAGTTAGAATTTCGTTCAACATTATGAAGTTTCTGTTTCCAAACTCAAACGGATGTATCGTCGCCAATAATATTCAGAAGTTAGAATTTCTTTCAACATTATGAAGCCCTTTTTATATATTTTGACTCTGCATCAAAAGCTGAAAATATGTAGTCTCGAAGTCATTTCGAGAAATTGACGTTTTAAGTTTCTGTTTCCAAATTCAAACGTATGTATCTTCGCCAGTAATTGTCAGAAGTTAGAATTTCTTTCAACATTATGAAGCCCTTTTTATATATTTTGATTCTGCATCAAAAGCTGAAAATATGTAGTCTCGAAGTCATTTCGAGAAATTGACGTTTTAAGTTTCTGTTTCCAAAATTCAAACGGATGTATCTTCGCCAATAATTTTTCAGAAGTTAGAATTTCTTTCAACATTATGAAGCCCTTTTTATATACTTTGATTCTGCATCAAAAGCTGAAAATATGTTGTCTCGAAGTCATTTCGAGAAATTGACGTTTTAAGTTTCTGTTTCCAAATTCAAACGGATGTATCTTCGCCAATAATTGTCAGAAGTCAGAATTTCTTTCAACATTATGAAGCCCTTTTTATATATTTTGACTCTGCATCAAAAGCTGAAAATATGTAGTCTCGAAGTCATTTCGAGATAATGACGTTTTAAGTTTCTGTTTCCAAATTCAAACGGATGTATCTTCGCCAATAATTGTCAGAAGTTAGAATTTCTTTCAACATTATGAAGGCCTTTTTATATATTTTGATTCTGCATCAAAAGCTGAAAATATGTAGTCTCGAAGTCATTTCGAGAAATTGACGTTTTAAGTTTCTGTTCCCAAATTCAAACGGATGTATCTTCGCCAATAATTGTCAGAAGTCAGAATTTCTTTCAACATTATGAAGCCCTTTTTATATATTTTGACTCTGCATCAAAAGCTGAAAATATGTAGTCTTGAAGTCAATTCGAGAAATTGACGTTTTAAGTTTCTGTTCCCAAATTCAAACGGATGTACGAGTATCTTCGCCAATAATTGTCAGAAGTCAGAATTTCTTTCAACATTATGAAGCCCTTTTTATATATTTTGACTCTGCATCAAAAGCTGAAAATATGTAGTCTTGAAGTCAATTCGAGAAATTGACGTTTTAAGTTTCTGTTTCCAAATTCAAACGGTTGTATATTCGCCAATAATTGTCAGAAGTTAGAATTTCTTTCAACATTATGAAGCCCTTTTTATATATTTTGATTCTGCATCAAAAGCTGAAAATATGTAGTCTCGAAGTCATTTTGAGAAATTGACGTTTCAAGTTTCTGTTTCCAAATTCAAACGGTTGTATCTTCGCCAATAATTGTCAGAAGTTAGAATTTCTTTCAACATTATGAAGCCCTTTTTATATATTTTGACTCTGCATCAAAAGCTGAAAATATGTAGTCTCGAAGTCAATTCGAAAAATTGACGTTTTAAGTTTCTGTTTCCAAATTCAAATGGATGTATCTTCGCCAATAATTGTCAGAAGTTAGAATTTCTTTCAACATTATGAAGCCCTTTTTATATATTTTGATTCTGCATCAAAAGCTGAAAATATGTAGTCTCGAAGTCATTTCGAGAAATTGACGTTTTAAGTTTCTGTTTCAAAATTCAAACGGATGTATCTTCGCCAATAATTGTCAGAAGTTAGAATTTCTTTCAACATTATGAAGCCCTTTTTATATATTTTGAGTCTGCATCAAAAGCTGAAAATATGTAGTCGCGAAGTCATTTCGAGAAATTGACGTTTTAAGTTTCGGTTTCCAAATTCAAACGGATGTATCTTCGCCAATAATTGTCAGAAGTTAGAATTTCTTTCAAGATTATGAACCCCTTTTTATATATTTTGACTCTGCATCAAAAGCTGAAATAATGTAGTCTCGAAATCATTTCGAGAAATTGACGTTTTAAGTTTCTGTTTCCAAATTCAAACGGATGTATCTTCGCCAATAATTGTCAGAAGTTAGAATTTCTTTCAACATTATGAAGCCCTTTTTATATATTTTGACTCTGTATCAAAAGCTGAAAATATGTAGTCTCGAAGTCATTTCGAGAAATTGACGTTTTAAGTTTCTGTTTCCAAATTCAAACGGATGTATCTTCGCCAATAATTGTCAGAAGTTAGAATTTCTTTCAACATTATGAAGCCCTTTTTATATATTTTGATTCTGCATCAAAAGCTGAAAATATGTAGTCTTGAAGTCAATTCGAGAAATTGACGTTTTAAGTTTCTGTTTCCAAATTCAAACGGTTGTATCTTCGCCAATAATTGTCAGAAGTTAGAATTTCTTTCAACATTATGAAGCCCTTTTTATATATTTTGACTCTGCATCAAAAGCTGAAAATATGTAGTCTCGAAGTCATTTCGAGAAATTGACGGTTTAAGTTTCTGTTTCCAAATTCAAACGGATGTATCTTCGCCAATAATTGTCAGAAGTTAGAATTTCTTTCAACATTATGAAGCCCTTTTTATATATTTTGACTCTGCATCAAAAGCTGAAAATATGTAGTCTCGAAGTCATTTCGAGAAATTTACGTTTTAAGTTTCTGTTTCCAAATTCAAATGGATGCATCTTCGCCAATAATTGTCAGAAGTTAGAATTTCTTTCAACATTATGAAGCCCTTTTTATATATTTTGATTCTGCATCAAAAGCTGAAAATATGTAGTCTCGAAGTCATTTCGAGAAATTGACGTTTTAAGTTTCTGTTTCCAAATTCAAATGGATGTATCTTCGCCAATAATTGTCAGAAGTTAGAATTTCTTTCAACATTATGAAGCCCTTTTTATATATTTTGACTCTGCATCAAAAGCTGAAAATATGTAGTCTCGAAGTCATTTCGAGAAATTGACGTTTTAAGTTTCTGTTTCAAAATTCAAACGGATGTATCTTCGCCAATAATTGTCAGAAGTTAGAATTTCTTTCAACATTATGAAGCCCTTTTTATATATTTTGATTCTGCATCAAAAGCTTCTCGAAGTCATTTCGAGAAATTTACGTTTTAAGTTTCTGTTTCCAAATTCAAACGGATGTATCTTCGCCAATAATTGTCAGAAGTTAGAATTTCTTTCAACATTATGAAGCCCTTTTTATATATTTTGACTCTGCATCAAAAGCTGAAAATATGTAGTCTCGAAGTCATTTCGAGAAATTGACGTTTTAAGTTTCTGTTTCCAAACTCAAACGGATGTATCGTCGCCAATAATTGTCAGAAGTTAGAATTTCTTTGAACATTATGAAGCCCTTTTTATATATTTTGACTCTGCATCAAAAGCTAATAAATTGTAGTCTCGAAGTCATTTCGAGAAATTGACGTTTTAAGTTTCTGTTTCCAAATTCAAACGGATGTATCTTCGCCAATAATTGTCAGAAGTTAGAATTTCTTTCAACATTATGAAGCCCTTTTTATATGTTTTGATTCTGCATCAAAAGCTGAAAATATGTAGTCTCGAAGTCATTTCGAGAAATTGACGTTTTAAGTTTCTGTTTCCAAATTCAAACGGATGTATCTTCGCCAATAACTGTCAGAAGTTAGAATTTCTTTCAACATTATGAAGCCCTTTTTATATATTTTGATTCTGCATCAAAAGCTGAAAATATGTAGTCTCGAAGTCATTTCGAGAAATTGACGTTTTAAGTTTCTGTTTCCAAATTCAAACGGATGTATCTTCGCCAATAATTGTCAGAAGTTAGAATTTCTTTCAACATTATGAAGCCCTTTTTATATATTTTGACTCTGCATCAAAAGCTGAAAATATGTAGTCTCGAAGTCATTTCGAGAAATTGACGATTTAAGTTTCTGTTTCCAAATTCAAACGGATGTATCTTCGCCAATAATTGTCAGAAGTTAGAATTTCTTTCAACATTATGAAGCCCTTTTTATATATTTTGACTCTGCATCAAAAGCTGAAAATATGTAGTCTCGAAGTCATTTCGAGAAATTGACGTTTAAGTTTCTGTTTCCAAATTCAAACGGATGTATCTTCGTCAATAATTGTCAGAAGTTAGAATTTCTTTCAACATTATGAAGCCCTTTTTATATATTTTGATTCTGCATCAAAAGCTGAAAATATGTAGTCTCGAAGTCATTTCGAGAATTGACGTTTTAAGATTCTGTTTCCAAATTTAAACGGATGTATCTTCGCCAATAATTGTCAGAAGTTAGAATTTCTTTCAACATTATGAAGCCCTTTTTATATATTTTGACTCTGCATCAAAAGCTGAAAATATGTAGTCTCGAAGTCATTTCGAGAAATTGACGTTTTAAGTTTCTGTTTCCAAATTCAAACGGATGTATCTTCGCCAATAATTGTCAGAAGTTAGAATTTCTTTCAACATTATGAAGCCCTTTTTATATATTTTGATTCTGCATCAAAAGCTGAAAATATGTTTGTCTCGAAGTAATT